>NC_034200.2:31464100-31744100 GCF_002021735.2 Oncorhynchus kisutch
AGAGACAGAGAGAGAGAGACAGAGAGAGAGACAGAGACAAAGAGAGAGACAGAGAGAGAGAGACAGAGACATAGAGAGAGAGACATAGAGACATAGAGAGAGAGAGACTGGAGACGAGCAGAGACAGAGAGAGAGAGAGGCAGAAGAACAACAGAGAGAGCGAGAGAAAGAGCAGAGAGACAGAGAGCAGAGACATGAAGAGAAGAGAGAGACAAAAGAGAGGGCAGAGCAGCAGAACACGAGACCAGAGAGAGAGAGAGACAAGACAGACAGAGACAGAGAGACGAGAGAGAGAGAGACACAGAGACGAGACGAGAGAGAGAGACAGAGAGCAGGAACGAGAGACAGAGAGATGAGAGGAGGCAGAGAGCAGGAACAGAGGACAAAGACGAGAGACAGGAGAGAGAGACGACCAGAGACATAGAGAAGAGAGACATACGGAGACATCAGAGAGAGACAGACGAGAGAGACAAGAGAAGAGAGAGACGAGAGAGAGAGAGACAGGAGAGAGAGAAGACAGAGAGAGAGACAGAGAGAAGACAGAGAGAGAGAGACAGCGAGAGAGAACAGAGAGAAAGAGACAGAGAGAGAGCACGACGGACAGAGAGAGACAGAAGAGAGAGAGCATACAGAGAGAAGAGAGCACGACAGAAGAGGAGAGAGACAGAGAGAGAGAGAGAGAGAGAGAGAGACAGAGAGAGAGAGACAGAGAGAGAGAGACAGAGAGAGAGAGACAGAGAGACAGAGAGAGAGAGACAGAGAGAGACAGAGACCAAACAAAGAGAGGAAGGAGTATCAGGAAAGCGTGATGGCCCTCCTCCAGTGGGTCTCACCTTGAGAAGCAGCTCCACCACCTCAGTGTGCACCAGCCCCTGAACCGACTCCCCGTTCACGTGGGTGATGAGGTCACCAGCCCTCAGGCCCGCCTCGTGGGCCGGAGTGCCCTCCTCCACACACTACAGGAACACATGAAGAATAACCAACCAGAATGTAGCCCTGACTGCTTCGGCATGTATCGATGCTATCAGAAACAAAATGTAAAACAAGACTAAATCATATATTAGCTAAAGAAGAAACGTAACAGACTGGGACGCGAGCTAATAATAATACCAGTGGATTAAAACCAGCCAGATATTTGGTATTTGAAAGAACAAGTGTTGTTATAAACAAATACTACACATAATGAAATAACTAAACACAAACCACACAGATCGTTCAACCAGACAGTAAAACTAAGTCCCAATACTGCAGCAGTACTAGGAAACAGAGAGATACATACTTGAGTGGCCTGTTCCATAAAAATGTCCCTGATCAAGATGGCCATCCTGGAGTTATGTTGTCTAGTGATCTATTTAATTCTGTGGCAAGAACACTTACCCAGACCATGTGGTGCACGGTGTAGACGTCCAAGTCCCCCATGTAGACGCGGATGGCACGCAGGGCGAAGCCAAACCTCTTCCCAGAGCTGTGGATGACCACGGGGGGGCGCAGGCTGGTGATGCTGAGGGACAGGTCTCCCCGGCTGGGGGACGAGTCCCGGGACGAGGGGTTGGAGGATAGGGACAGCGATGACTTGGGGCTGCTGGAGAGACCATCCGTGGTGTCTGGGTGTATGGAGAGAGAACATTTAATTAACGAATTTAACAAAGTCAGTACAAGCATATCAATCATATAGGTTACCGGGCATTGTAGGCTACATACACAATAGAGTGGTGTTGTTGTTGTTAGCATTATGCTAACCTCTGAATAGAGTAAGTGGCTGCATCTCAAATGCTTGGCCCATATAAACGGCAACTTTTAGCCACAGCTCTGGCCAAAAGCAATTCACAGAAATGTATGTTACCAGGAATACGGTACTGTTTGAGACTTGACCTCTCTTAACGTCTGAGTATACTGGTACAAGCTAGCTAGCTCTGGTGGTTTAATTTACCTGGGGTGATGATGAGGGACAGGCCTGAGATGGAAGCTGACTTGGGGACCTTGCAGGCCGCTGGGGGTTTGGGCTTCTCGGGGGTGTCCAGCTGGTGCCCGATGCGGCGGGACGCCCCACGCCTGTAGGAGGGCCGCGTGCCTGTGCTGTTACTACGGAGACGGATACGCCGCAAGTTGGACACTACCCCGTCTGAGAGAGGAGGGAGATAGAAAGAGAGAAAGGGGTGGGGGGTGTAAGTGAATGCCTAACAGTGCACGCTAGAGTGTGGGCATTCTTCTCTTTTAGTAAAATAAGCCCAGTACAAATAGCCTGTGTGTATATATACACAAAATGACAGTGTGTCTGTGTGTATAGGCCTAAACACAATTGTGTGTGTGAACCAGTGCAATCTAAACTCACCCTCTTCCTCAGCTGCGATGGCGAAGCGTGGCATGGTGTCCAGGCTCTGGGTGCTGTTCATCACCAGTGGACTGGCACTCCTCTCTGACTGGGACGAACTGGAGGCGGCCCTGGGACGCAGGCTAGAGGACAGGAGGAGAACAGAATGAAGTTAACAAGGACAGGACAGGGCACACTTAGAGAAAGGGTAGTTGTGATCTGGTTATGTTACAAGGGATTCAAGAACGACACTTTCTACCCACTAACTCATATTTAACTGAAATGTGTATATGTATTCAATAGATGGACTTCAGTGTGATTTCTCCCTTATAACCACACACTGTTAGAAAAAAAGGTGCTTATCTAGAACCTAAAAGGGTTCTTCGGCTGTCCCCATAGGATAACCCTTTTGGGTTCCAGGTAGAACCCTTTTGGGTTCCATTTAGAATCCTTTCCACAGAAGGTTCTATATGGAACCCAAAAGGGTTCTACCTGGAACCAAAAACATATTATCCTATGGGGACAGCCAAATAAACCTTTTGGAACCCTTTTTTCTAGGTGTATAAAAGGCAAATGTAGCAGAATTCTGTCGATGTTTTAGCTAGAGCTAAACTGTCTCATAACTACACACCAAACATAGTGTATTCTGAGGCCCTTTTTCTGTCGCTCACCTTCCTCTGTGGCCCTCCGTCCTCCGGTCCCCACTGGCCACATGTTTGTGTCCCTCTCCTGGGGAGAGGACACCTTTCCCCTCCCACCTCTCCTCCTTCTCCTCACTGTGGCTGCGGTCTGACGACGACAGGCTCTGATTGGATGGCATTGACGTGGACAGGTGCTCCGTGCTGCTGTACACCTGGGGGCCACAAAGAAGTCAGGGGTCAGAGAAAAGGTCATAAAAAAGCTCTGTGAAATGACAAGCATGCTTTTTAAGGGTGCAATATGCAGAAATCCCTCCTGCATTTCCTGGTTGCTAAAATTATTATAGTTAGTCTAATTTAACTTTATTTGACAAAACAACCAATGTATAGTGTAGAGCAGGGCTCTCCAACCCTGTTCCTTGAGAGCTACCATCCTGTAGGTTCACACTCCAACCCTGTTACTGGAGACGTACCATCCTGTAGGTTCACACTCCAACCCTGTTACTGGAGAGCTACCATCCTGTAGGTTCACACTCCAACCCTGTTACTGGAGACGTACCATCCTGTAGGTTCACACTCCAACCCTGTTACTGGAGACATACCATCCTGTAGGTTCACACTCCAACCCTGTTCCTGGAGAGCTAACCTCCTATCAGCTATAAACAAGAAGAAGCGGCTCCAGTAGGCACACGATCACCAACACTGGACAATTAAGGAGTGGAAAAAAATTGCCAGTTCCTGTTGCGTCATGCTTATGGCAGAGTCAGGATTTTGCGTAAGCAGCATGAGTCCATCCTGCCTGGTGTCAACAGTACAGGCTGGTGGTGATGGTGTACTGGTGTGGGGAATGTTATCCTGGCACATGTTCAGTCCGTTGATACCAATTGAGCAACGGTTGAACACCATGCCCCGAAAAACTCTGGCTGTTCTGGAGGCAACAGGGACGACCCAGTACTAGATGGGTGTACCTAATAAACTGAAGAGAATACGTCTGAACGATATGAATACATGTTGCGTCATTTCCCACCTTGCTAAAGCGATGTGCCACGGAGGAGAACTGCTTGAGCTCCAGGGACGTATCTTCATCACAGGTCTCATCATCATCATCATCGTCTTCCGAATCCAGGTGGCTGTACCGCTCAGACCGGGCTGAAGAGGAACAGAGACACACATTAGTACAAGTAGGGTTGCAAAACTACCAGCAATTTACAAAAGTTACCAGAATCTTTTGTAACTTTGGTAATTAACAGGTACTCTATGGCAAACCATGGTAACTTTGGTCATTTATACTTTAAAAATGTATTCATATAAAATAAAAATCTTAATCTGTGTCCATATCGTCCATGCGTTTCAAGATGATACACCGTATGGTTCAAGAGAAAATGGGCTAAAATAAAAAATGACATTCTCAATTAACTCCGCAACTCTTCCAACAATTTACTTTTTTCACGTCTGCCACCAGTTTGGCGCCAAAATATTTACAACAAAGACATATTGACATGGTAAAATAAATAAAAGCATGTAAAAATATAAAGCATATTTAATGCTGAAATATTAAACACAAACAATATTCACTAAATTGATGGATTATATTTAGGGTACAGTTTTACAGTTTAGATTTTCTATTTTAAAATCATCATATTTTATTGTTTAAAATCTTAATTTACATATTTTATAATGTTATGAAAATACCATAATATTCCATTAGTTTAAACTATGAAAAGGTAACAGTAATATACCCTAAATACTTGACACAGATTAGGTTCAATTGGCCCTAACCCCTGACCCTGGGTCAGATATTTTAACACCCCATATGATTAAGATTGGGCTGGCGGGTAAGGAATTCTGACCCTAGATCTGAGGTTAGGACCAACTTATAACTTCAGTACACAACCACATTTAAAATACTCCCAATGAGAGTGGTAAAGCTCGCCACCTACTGTCAAAGTAACTGGTGTCGTCCTCAGTCTCCAGTTGAGGGATAAACTCAGCTTTCTGTCGTAGCAGTCCGTTCCAGTCCAGACCCACAAAGAACATGTGCATCTTGACCTCTGGTGTTCCCCCTGGGAGTAACATGGGGATGCATGATTGTATCATTGAATTGATCAAACTATTCATCAATATGATCAACTGAATATACTAAACATTAGGAACACCTTCCTAATATTGAGTTGCACCCCCTCCCCTTTTGCCCTCAGAACAGCCTCAATTTATTGGGGTATGGACTCTACAAGGTGTCAAAAGCGTTCCACAGGGATGCTGGTGGCCCATGTTGACTCTAATGCCTCCCACAGTTGTGTCAAGTTGGCTGGATGTCCTTTGGGTGGTGGACCATTCTTAATACACATGGGAAACCGTTGAGCGTGAAAAACCCAGCAACGCTGCAGTTCTTGACACACTCAAACCGGTGCACCTGGCACCTACTACTATACCCTGTTTAAAGGCACTTCACTGAAGTGGATTTAACAAGTGACATCAGTAAGGGATCATAGCCTTCACCTGGATTCACCTGGTCAGACTATGTTATGAATAGAGCAGGTGTTCATAATGTTTTGTACACTCAGTGTAGTCAAACACACATTGCTTTAGGTTGTGCATATTTGGTTGATCTCATCAAACCAACCTGGTGATTAAAACAACTATTATGACATTGAACCGTTTCAGTAATCTGAAGGGGCTCCCGAGTGGCGCAGCTGTCTAAGGCACTACATCTCAGTGTTAGAGGAGACAATACAGACCCTGGTTTGAATCCAGGCTGAATCACATCCGGCCGTGATTGGGAGTCCCATAGGGTGGCGCACAATTGGCCCAGCGTCGTCCGGGTTTGGCCGGGGTAGGCCGTCATTGTAAATAAGAATTTGCTCTTAACTGACTTGCCTAGTTAAAAATGTAAAATTGTACTGTTTGTATTTATTGATCTGTGGCAATGATATTGGTCATGTCCCTAAATAGAACTATCTTGTGATAACTTATTCAAAAGTCTCAAAAAAGTATCCAAGAAGTGACTTGTTCAATCAGATACTTCTAAAGTGTCCTAACATAATACTGTACTGACATCATACCCAAAATAAATACATGTATTTTTATAAAGGCAATAAAGAAGACACTCACCAGTCCCGAGGCGGTCTAGGGGGCTTTGTCTCAGCAGCCTGGTGATCAGGTCCTGGGCATCAGCAGGCAGGGTGTCCTCCCCCTCAGGCCAGATAATGTCATCTGTGAAATAAACACGTTTTGGAATACAATTTCATCTCAATTACACACAATACAACATGAAACATTTGGCAATAATTCAAACAGATTGGTAGTTGTGAATTGTGACATTGGTGACGAGACGTTCTTCTTGACATTGGTGACGAGACGTTCTTCTTGACATTGGTGACTAGACATTTTTCTTGACATTGGTGACTAGACGTTCTTCTTGACATTGGTGACTAGATGATTGAAAGAGACTGTGTGCCTATCACAGAGTCAGACAAGGTAGAGGGGGTGCTTGGGTCAAAAAGACAGCGAGCACCACGCAAAAGTGGAAATCAATGGCTAAATACAAGAGGTGCACCCTCTAGCTTTTCTAACTCTGTAGTGCATATTTACTGGATCGATTTGACCAGTCAGAGCCACGTTACCCAAGCCTGGATAAACCAAAGTGAATGATTAAAAGAATAATAAACATAGCATTTAGTCTAATTTAACCAGGCTAACATAACCCATTAATGAGTTGACTCTCACCATTGACCACTTGTCCGAAGAGCTGTTCGGGCGTGTCCCCGAAGAAAGGCACGCAGCCCACCAGGAACTCATAGAGGATGATTCCCATAGCCCACCAGTCCACCGGCTTCCCATAGCCCTGCCTCAGGATCACCTCTGGGGCGATGTACTCTGGAGTACCACACACCTGGGACAGAGAACCAGAAGAAGGGAGGATTTAAGAATGGATATTGGAGGATAAAATTAGTATAGGGCAGGTAGGCAAACAGAATGAGAAGGTATAAGCGAGAGAGAGATGGAACAAATCTGATCAAGGAGAGAGAATAAGAAACAACAATGAGTGAAAAAAAAATATGGAGAGAACGAGGACAGAGAGAGATGGAGAGAAAGAGAACACAAAGAGAGAGAGATGGAGAGAAAGAACACAGAGAGAGAGATGGAGAGAAAGAACACAGAGAGAGAGATGGAGAGAAAGAACACAGAGAGAGAGATGGAGAGAAAGAGCACAGAGAGAGAGATGGAGAGAAAGAGAACAGAGAGAGAGATGGAGAGAAAGAGAACAGAGAGAGAGATGGAGAGAAAGAGAACAGAGAGAGAGATGGAGAGAAAGAGAACAGAGAGAGAGATGGAGAGAAAGAGAACAGAGAGAGATGGAGAGAAAGAGAACAGAGAGAGAGATGGAGAGAAAGAGAACAGAGAGAGATGGAGAGAGGGAGAGAGATGGAGAGAGAGAGAGAGAAAAGAGAGAGAGGACAGAGAGAGAAATGGAGAAAGGACAGAGAGAGAGATGAGAGAGAGGACAGGGAGATAGAACAGAGAGAGATCGAGAGCTCACCTGTTTGTCTATAAACTCCCTTGTGTCCTTCTCAATGTGTCCCTCATACAGGTTGGTGGTCATGTTCATCAGGCCGATCTTGGACAGACCAAAGTCAGTCAGCTTGATGTGGCCCATGGACGTGATCAGTAAACTATGCCGGAAGAAAAATACATTCGAAATAATTGACCGTCGAACAAACAGAAAGCTGGACAGTGAACAATGGCGAAAAAGCCTTTGTGCAAAGAACGTCCAGAATGTATGGAATACGCTGTATATACACCTATAACCAGCCGCTCCTCTTCAAATGGCCACTTTGAAATAATATATAGGCTTAGTACTGAAAGAGAATCAACTCTATAGCGGTAGGCTACACACATACTTTTTTCTCTCCGCACTATTGGTGTAAGCCTGTAAGTAAGCATTTCACTGTAAGGTCTACTGTATACCTGTTGTATTTGGCACACGTGACACATTTTGATTTGATTTGAAGGCTGCTGAGGGGAGAACGGCTCATAATAATGGCTGGAACGGAGTGAATGGAATGGTGTCAAACACATAGAAACCGTGTTTGATGTATTTGATACCATTCCACCTATTGCACTCCAGACATTACCACAAGCCCCTCCTCCACAATTAAGGTGCCACCAGCCTTCTGTGCGGTGGTTAGGTTTCACACTGACTTGTCAGGTTTGAGGTCTCTGTGTACGATGCCGTAGTTGTGGAGGTACTCCAGTGCCAAGACCGTCTCCGCAAAGTACATCCGGGTCATGTCCACTGGCAGCGGGCCAATGTTCTTCAACAGGTTGGCACAGTCCCCACCTGAGGAAGATAGCCAATAGACTGGAAAAGGCTGACAGCAACACGCATGAGAGCCTACTTTGATTTATGTGCTACTGCGACTTGATGCACCTGAGCTCAATTTTGAGCCTCATAGCAAAGGGTCTGAATATTTATGTAAATAAGGTATTTCATTTTTAAATACATTTGAAAACACTTCTAAAAAGCTGTTTTCGCTTTGTCATTATGGGGTACTGTGTGTAGATTGATGAGGGTAAAAAAATATTTTATACATTTTAGAATAAGGCTGTAACGTAACAAAATGTGGAAAAGGGGAAGGGGTCAGAATACTTTTCGAACTGTATATCTTAAGTAAGAACCTACCTTCTACATACTCCATGACCATGCAGAGGTGGCGTCTCGTTTCGAAGGAGCAGAACATGGAGACCACAAAGGGGTTCTCAGCAAAGGTCAGGATGTCCCGCTCCACAAACACCTGCTGGATCTGGTTCCTCAGCATCAGATTCTGCCGGTTGATCTTCTTCATGGCAAAACGCTGCCGGGTCTCCCTGTGCCTCACCAGGAACACAGCACTGGGACCATGGGAAAGGAGAGAGAGAGCCAGAGAGCGAGCCAGAGCCAGCGGCGAGCGCGAGAGAGCCAGCGGCGAGCGAGAGCCAGAGAGCGAGCGAGAGCCAGACAGAGAGCGAGCGAGCGAGAGCCAGACAGAGAGCGAGCGAGCGAGAGCCAGACAGAGAGCGAGCGAGAGCCAGACAGAGAGCCAGCGAGCGAAAGGCAGACAGAGAGCCAGCGAGCGAGAGCCAGACAGAGAGCGAGCGAGAGCCAGACAGAGAGCCAGCGAGCGAGAGCCAGACAGAGAGCCAGCGAGCGAGAGCCAGACAGAGAGCCAGCGAGCGAGAGCCAGACAGAGAGCCAGCGAACGAGAGCCAGACAGAGAGCCAGCGAGCGAGAGCCAGACAGAGAGCCAGCGAGCGAGAGCCAGCGAGCGAGAGCCAGACAGAGAGCCAGCGAGCGAGAGCCAGACAGAGAGCCAGACAGAGAGCCAGACAGAGAGCCAGAGCGAGAGCCAGACAGAGAGCCAGCGAGCGAGAGCCAGACAGAGAGCCAGCGAGCGAGAGCCAGACAGAGAGCCAGCGAGCGAGAGCCAGACAGAGAGCCAGCGAGCGAGAGCCAGACAGAGAGCCAGCGAGCGAGAGCCAGACAGAGAGCCAGCGAGCGAGAGCCAGACAGAGAGCCAGCGAGCGAGAGCCAGACAGAGAGCCAGCGAGCGAGAGCCAGACAGAGAGCCAGCGAGCGAGAGCCAGACAGAGAGCCAGCGAGCGAGAGCCAGACAGAGAGCCAGCGAGCGAGAGCCAGACAGAGAGCCAGCGAGCGAGAGCCAGACAGAGAGCCAGCGAGCGAGAGCCAGACAGAGAGCCAGCGAGCGAGAGCCAGACAGAGAGCCAGCGAACGAGAGCCAGACAGAGAGCCAGCGAGCGAGAGCCAGACAGAGAGCCAGCGAGCGAGAGCCAGCGAGCGAGAGCCAGACAGAGAGCCAGCGAGCGAGAGCCAGACAGAGAGCCAGACAGAGAGCCAGACAGAGAGCCAGAGCGAGAGCCAGACAGAGAGCCAGCGAGCGAGAGCCAGACAGAGAGCCAGCGAGCGAGAGCCAGACAGAGAGCCAGCGAGCGAGAGCCAGACAGAGAGCCAGCGAGCGAGAGCCAGACAGAGAGCCAGCGAGCGAGAGCCAGACAGAGAGCCAGCGAGCGAGAGCCAGACAGAGAGCCAGCGAGCGAGAGCCAGACAGAGAGCCAGCGAGCGAGAGCCAGACAGAGAGCCAGCGAGCGAGAGCCAGACAGAGAGCCAGCGAGCGAGAGCCAGACAGAGAGCCAGCGAGCGAGAGACAGACAGAGAGCCAGCGAGCGAGAGCCAGACAGAGAGCCAGCGAGCGAGAGCCAGACAGAGAGCCAGCGAGCGAGAGCCAGACAGAGAGCCAGCGAGCGAGAGCCAGACAGAGAGCCAGCGAGCGAGAGCCAGACAGAGAGCCAGACAGAGAGCCAGCGAGCGAGAACCAGACAGAGAGCCAGCGAGCGAGATCCAGACAGCCAGCGAGCCAGCGAGTCAGAGCCAGACAGCCAGCGAGCCAGCGAGCGAGAGCCAGAGAGCCAGCGAGCGAGAGCCAGAGAGCCAGCGAGCGAGAGCCAGAGAGCCAGCGAGCGAGAGCCAGAGAGCCAGCGAGCGAGAGCCAGAGAGCCAGCGAGCGAGAGCGCGAGAGCCAGCGAGCGAGAGCCAGAGAGCCAGCGAGCGAGAGCCAGAGAGCCAGCGAGCGATCGAGAGCCAGAGTGTGGTGCGAGAGACAGACAGAGCGAGCGACAGACAGAGCGAGCGACAGACAGACAGAGCGAGCGAGCGACAGACAGACAGAGCGAGAGACAGACAGACAGAGCGAGAGACAGACAGAGCGAGAGACAGACAGAGCGAGAGACAGACAGAGCGAGAGACAGACAGAGCGAGAGACAGACAGAGCGAGAGACAGACAGAGCAAGAGACAGACAGACAGACAGACAGAGCGAGCGAGAGACAGACAGACAGACAGACAGAGCGAGCGAGAGACAGACAGACAGAGACAGGTTGCTTCTTAATAACAGTATTAAGTTAACTCTTCATCACTGATGTGAGAGAGCATGATCAGTAAGCATCTATCATATTGCTTTTGCCATATTTTGTTTCCAGATCAGTGCAAATTAAAGAGAAGACTAGTAAAACACAATCTCTCTCCAGAAACAAACTCTAGTCCCTACCCCCTAGGCACTGTGGAGATCTGAGACGATTTGACCGGTGTACATAATATGGCGCAATTTGTCCTCACAGCACTAACAATATTTGGACAGGCATTTGGGCAGTGTGTCATAAACATTGGCGTGACATTTGTTGAAGAAATGTTAAACTGCCATTTTAGCCAACTGTATGGCACCACACATTCAAGACATTCACTTTCAGTTTCACTTCCGAGTTCAGCACACTCACATTTCCTCAAAGACAGAGACCGCTCTAAAATAAGAGCTCTTCCTCACCCATAGGCCCCGTTGCTGATGAGCTTGATGGTCTCAAAGTCGCTCTCTAGTGGTTTCCTGCGAGAAGGAGTGCAGGCTGCCCGGTTCTGAGACACAAAATGAATGAACAAAGCTATTTGACCCGAACACAAACAAATTTGCCAGGCCGAAACGGCTAAACAAGCTGTGTAATTGTCGCAGTTGTTTACGTTTAAAAGAGCTTTCATGACTTTTCATCTCATCCAAAGCCAAGCCAACTCAATTCTGGAACATGCTAGTTATAGAGTACTTGCTACACTATGCTAATACAACGCTTTCCATCACTATGATCTAACCATCATGGCTGAACTTGTAAGTGTTTCTGGTTGCCTTACCTCAGTGTCGTCGGTGTCTCTGCAGGCCGCTCCGTGCCCAGGGCTGGTCTGCTCCAGATGGACCATGTCTACAGTACGTACAACAGCGGGAAAGAGACCATGGTCAGGCGCCAAAGAGAAGGAAACACAAACAAACTGCCTGGATAATAAGAGACACTCGTTTTCATTTTCTATAGTAAATGTTGAGTGCCTTGATGAACATGACCCTTGCACTGTCACCCCTCTAACTCAGTGTGATCCCAAGTTGATCTACTGCATATTGTAGCTGGAGACAATATGGGAGAATCACTAAGTAGCAGCATCTTTTCAACAAGTAGCCGCTTGGCCAGGTTTCCAACTAAACCTATAGTGCTTCAAATTAAGAGAGAGTGGTAGGTTTCTGAACTGAGCCTGGAAACTTAAGGGGAAGACAACCCTGGTATGTACCAGGAAGAGCAATAGAAATAGCCCAAAGGCCGGCAGATGGCGATATTGATCTGGTATTGACCGGTTTGTGCCTAAACATTCTCCATTCAGGCTTCACATGCGTCGATTTCCCCCTTAACCAAATGTAATGGCGAGAAGAGGGGGGGGGGGGGATATGCATACTTTCTTAATGAAACACCATTTTCCACCATCATGCTAGTGGTTAATGCTACTTCCTGTTGTTGTGCCCTATGGGTCTAGCATTCCTAAGTGGTAAAGTGTTTCATTAAGAAAGTATGTTGCCCGTTTCCCCCCCTCTTGCCTTTAAATCTAGTTATGGGGGAAATCGACGCCTTTGAAGCCTGAATGGAGAATGTTTTTGGGACAAACTGGTCCACTGGGTTGCGAGGGTAAGACGGAAACATCTCAGGAAACCCTACAGATACCTTCCAATGGCTCCCACTGCTCATGCTTTAGCCGATGTATAGATTCGATAAATCTGTGAGGCCCATCCAACTTTTAACCACTGTGGGATTCTAATAGGATGAGGAAGCCCTGTGGTACTGTACCTTCCAGAGGGTCTCTGGTGAGGCCCAGCTGGCTGATGATGTAGCGCGGGATGTCTGTCTTGATGACCTGGCCCACCTTGGCGTGGCCCTCGGCTGCCTCCAGACGATGAAGGAACTCCTCCGGGTCAAACTCCTATTGGGGTGAAAAGCCAAGAGGAATAGGTTATTATTATCATCATTTACATTAAATAGATAAGTATATATAAACCAGGGTTATTACAGTGTTATAACCCTGTAACAAGCTATCAAGTACATTCAGTGGTGGAGAACTTAACACTACAATGTACTTAACCTATGAAAAATAATTAACATCATAGAGACTGGGCAAAAAGCATCATGGCCGTACTGTATCATATTAGTTGTGTTGGTTGGCAATTGCTTTAGGAGCACAAATTCCTGAAAGAGACTGTGAATCTTACCAGACATTCCAGTAACCTGGCTGGCCTGGAGATGATGATGAGGATCTTCTTCACCAGCTTAATGATGACGGTCACCTCCTTGCTCTCGGACCTCTCGTACGCCTGATGACCAAGACAAAACAATACAGATAGAGACAGGTTATATGCCTGAAATGTGCCATAGTTACTCATGACAGGGCAGTGACTGGTATGAAACATTGGCTTCGAAACATTACCTTGTGATACTTTGGCTATTCCGTAAGAAAATAATGAGTGACTGTTCTCACTTATACAAAGATTAGGGTCAAAGAGAGTTCTTTGAACGACTTCTCATTGGTAATCTGTTAGTACTTGGTTTGTCTATAATAGTGCCTTCTACTGCTGCAATCGTGCAAGCGTAACTTACTCAATTTCACTTACAATTATACTGCAGCATTTTTAAGCCTGAGTATCCAGGCGTGAGAATGAACTTTTTGAAAAGTCCAATTTACGATGTTCTACTAACTCGATGCTTTGACTAAGTGATCGTGATAGGGGATCAGGGAGTACTGAGGATCCTGCAACACAGCCTAATGTGAGGGCACAACAAAGTGTACATTCAATGACAAGGTTGCATAACACTGTAATTCTGTCCATGCTGTGGTGCTTTTTTTAGGAAAGAGCACATCTTCAGGCCTTGGGACAAAAACTGGCCCATTATAAGATGACTCAATGTGTCACGTCCTGACCTTAGTTCCTTTTTAATGTCTCTATTTTGGTTTGATCAGGGGGTGAATTTGGGGTGGGCATTCTGTTTTGTTCTGTGTGTTGTATTTCTATGTGTTTGGCCTGGTATGGTTCCCAATCAGAGACAGCTGTCAATCGTTGTCTCTGATTGAAAACCATACTTAGGTAGCCTGTTTCCACCTGTGTTTGTGGGTAATTGTTTTCAGTTTTTGCATTCTGTACCAGACAGGACTGTTTTGTTCATTCTCTTTTGTTGTTTTTTCATTCAGTGTTCAATTCATAAATAAAGATGAACACGTACTACGCTGCACCTTGGTCCTTACCTTCTTCCACCAACGGCCATTACAGAACTACCCACCACCAAAAGGACCAAGCAGCATGTAATGGACTCCTGGACATGGGAGGAAATATTGGACGGCAAGGGACCCTGGGCACAGCTGGGAGAGTATCGCAGTCCGAAAGAGGAGCTGGAGGCAGCTAGAGCGGAGCGGCGACACTACGAGGAATTGGCACACGGGGAGATTGGCGGAGTCAGGGAGGAGACCTGAGCCAACTCCCCGTGCTTACCGTGGCGAGAGAGTGACCGGGCAGGCACCGTGTTATGCGGTGTCCCCAGTGCGCACGCATAGCCCGGTGTGCTACATCGCAGCTCCTCGAATCGGCCGGGCTAGAGTGGGCATTGACCCAGGAGGGATGAAGCCGGCCCAGCGCATCTGGTCTCCAGTGCGTGTCCTCGGCCCAGGTTATACGGCACCAGCCCTACGCACAGTGTCCCCGTTCGCCAGCACAGCCCAGTGCGGCCTGTTCCAACTCTCCGCACTTGCTGGGCTACAGGGGGTATCCAGCCAGGACAGGTTGTGCAGGCTCGGTGCTCGAGACCTCCAGTGCGCCTCCACGGCCCAGTGATTCCGGTGCCTCGACCAAGGAAGAGGCCGCCTGTAGGTCTCCCCAGCCTGGTGAGTCCTGTGCCTGCTCCCAGAACCAAGTCTCCCGCCTGTCCGGCGCCGCCAGAGTCTCCCGCCTATTCAGGGCCCGCTGTAAGGGTCCCCAGTTCGGGGTCGGAGGCGAGGGTCGCCACTCCAGAGGCGCCACCTAAGTGGGCCAAGACTAAGGTGGAGTAGGGTCTACGTCCCGCACCAGAGCCGCCACCTCGGTGAAATGCCCACCCAGACCCTCCCCTATAGGTTCAGGTTTTGTGGCCGGAGTCCGCACCTTTGGGGGACTTTGGGGCATTCTGTTTTTCTCATTCTGTTTTGTTCTGTGTGTTGTATTTCTATGTGTTTGGTCTGGTATGGTTCCCAATCAGAGGCAGCTGTCAATCGTTGTCTCTGATTGAGAACCATACTTAGGTAGCCTGTTTCCACCTGTGTTTGTGAGTAGTTGTTTTCTGTTTTTGTATTCTGTACCAGACAGAACTGTTTCAGTTTCGTTCATTCTCTTGTTGTTTTTCATTCACTGTTCAATTTCTAAATAAAGATGAACATGTACCACGCTGCGCCTTGGTCCTCACCTTCTTCCACCAACGGCCATTACACAATGTTCTTAAAAACTCAGTGCATCCTATATTTGAAAAAACGAATGACCATACTTTCATAGTTTACATTAACTACAGGGAAAAACTCTGCCAAAAAGCTCTAACAAAGCAGAACATAAAGGCAAGCCATTGTATGTAAAGCAATAGTCAAGCATTGGAAAGTGACGAAATAAGCCCTAGTTACGCAGACTGGAGAGATCCATCTAATGTAAAATGGCAATTGCACCGGCGCTGACTAATAGTCTAGATTAGAATCCTAGCACTGTGAGAACCTGTCAGAGTACGACACAAAAATACAACTCTGGGGACATTGGAGGCAATTTTCATTGACCATTCAAACACACTGAATGAGACTTTTAGCTGACTCATTCAGTAGAAAGCCAATAGAAATGGCAGAGCTCCTCAGACCACAGCAATTTGACAGTGCCTAAAAGTTCCATCGGAGCACACTCGAGTAAATCGATGAGGCTACCTTGTGCATACTGTATACAGTAAGACGGAAGTTTACATACACCTTAGCCAAATACATTTAAACTCAGTTTTTCACAATTCCTGACATTCAATCTGAGTAAAGAAAATCCGTCTTAGGTCAGTTAGGATCACCACTTTATTTGGAGAATGTGAAATGTCAGAATAATAGTAAAGAGAATTATTTATTTCAGCTTTAATTTCATTCATCACATTCCCAGTGGGTCAGAAGTTTACATACTCAATAAGTATTTGGTAGGATTGCCTTCCACAAGCTTCCCAAAATAAGTTGGGGGAATTTTGGCCCATTCCTCCTGACAGAGCTGGTGTAACTGAGTCAGGTTTGTAGGCCTACTTGCTCGCCCACACATTTTCTATAGGATTGAGGTCAGGGCTTTGTGATGGCCACTCCAATACCTTGACTTTGTTGTCCTTAAGCCATTTTGCCAAAACTTTGGAAGTATGCTTGGGGTCATTGTCCATTTGGAAGACCCATTTGCGACCAAGCTTTAACTTCCTGACTGATGTCTTGAGATGTTGCTTCAATATATCCACATACTTTTCTTACCTCATGATGCCATCTATTTTGTGAAGTGCACCAGCCCTCCTGCAGCAAAGCACCCCCACAACATGATGCTGCCACCCCCGTGCTTCACGGTTGGGATGGTGTTCTTCAGCTTGCAAGCCTCCCCCTTTTTCCTCCAAACATAAAGATGGTCATTATGGCCAAACAGTCCTATTTTTGTTTCATCAGACCAGAGGACATTTCTCCAAAAAGTACGATCTTTGTCCCCATGTGCAGTTGCAAACCGTAGTCTGGCTCTTTTATGGCGGTTTTGGAGCTTCTTCCTTGCTGAGTGGCCTTTCAGGTTATGTCGATATTGGATTCGTTTTACTGTAGATATAGATACTTTTGTACCCGTTTCCTCCAGCATCTTCACAAAGTCCTTTGCTGTTGTTCTGGGATTGATTTACACTTTTCACACCAAAATACGTTCATCTCTAGGAGATAGAACGCGTCTCCTTCCTGAGTGATGACGGCTGCGTGATCCCATGGTGTTTATACTTACGTACTATTGTTTGTACAGACGAACGTGGTACCTTCAGGTGTTTGGACATTGCTCCCAAGGATGAATCAGACTTGTGGTCTACAATTTTTTTCTGTCTTTAATCTGTCTGTAAACAATTGCTGGAAAAATGTCCCAACCGCCTTGCCAAAACTATAGTTTGTTAACAAGAAATTTGTGGAGTGGTTGAAAAACTAGTATTAATGACTCCAACCTAAGTGTATGTAAACTTCCGACTTCAACTGTATACTGCATTATACTTTAGCTTAGTCCCAAAAAAATTCAGCCTACCTCATGCAGTAGCTTCTCCAGGTTCTCCTGTAGCTCTATGAAGTAGCGTGAGGTGACCAGGCCCATCTGGGACTTGTCTAGGCAGTCTCTGGCCAGCTCTACTAGCTGGTGCTGGATGAAGCCCAGCACGCCGTCGGCCAGAGGCAGGTTGCTGCTTGGGGAGCAGTCGGCAAGGATGTCCAGCAGACGCCCTTCCATCTGGGCTGTTGCCTGGAAAATCACATTATTACATTTTATGATAAACTTGATCTAAAGTGCATTTCACAAATACAGTGCATTCAGAAAGTATTCAGAACCCTTCCCTTTTTCCACATTGTGTTACAGTCTTGGGTAAAATTAGATTTTTTTCCTCATCAACCTACACACAATACCTCATAATGTACGCTGTCTGTATGGGTGGACCATTTCAGTTTGTCCATGATGTGTACGCCGAGGAACTTTCAACCATCTCCACTACTGTCCCGTCGATGTGGATAGGGGGGTGCTCCCTCTGCTGTTTCCTGAAGTCCGCGATCATCTCCTTTGTTTTGTTGACGTTGAGTGTGAGGTTATTTTCCTGACACCACACTCCGAGGGCCCTCACCTCCTCCCTGTAAGGCTGTCTCGTCGTTGTTGGTAATCAAGCCTACCACTGCAGTCTTGTCTGAAAACTTGATGATTGAGTTGGAGGCGTGCATGGCCACGCAGTCATGGGTGAAAAGGGAGTACAGGAGAGGGCTGAGGACGCACCCTTGTGCGTCTGTGTTGAGGATCAGCGGGTGGAGATGTTGTTTCCTACGCTCACCACCTGGGGGCAGCCGGTCAGAAAATCCAGGACCCAGTTGCACAGGGAGAAGTCGAGACCCAGGGTCTCGAGCTTAATGACAAGTTTGGAGGGTACTATGATGTTAAATGCTGAGCTGTAAATCGATGAACAGCATTCTTACATAGGTATTCCTTTTGTCCAGATGGGTTAGGACAGTGTGCAGTGTGATTGCGATTGCGTCGTCTGTGGACCTATTGGGACGGTAAGCAAATTGGAGTGGGCCTAGGGTGTCAGGTAGGGTGGAGGTGATATGATCCTCGACTAGTCTCTCAAAGCACTTCATGATGACGGTGAGTGCTACGGGGCGATAGTTGTTTAGCTCCATTACCTTAGCTTTCTTGGTGGTGGCAGCATCATGCTGTGGGGATGTTAATCAGCGGCAGGTACTGGGAGACTAGTCAGGATAAACGTAAAAGATTAACGGAGCAAAGTACAGAGAGAGCCTTGATGAAAACATGCTCCAGAGTGCTCAGGACCTCAGACTGGGGCAAAGGTTCACCTTCCGGCAGGACAATGACCCTAAGCACACAGCCAAGACAACACAGGAGTGGTTACGGGACAAGTCCCCGAATGTCCTTGAGTGGCGCAGCCAGAGCCTGGACTTGAACCCGATCAAACATCTCTGGTGAGACCTGCCAAGCTTGTAGCCTCATACACCAAAAGACTCGAGGCTGTAATCGCTGCCAAAGGTGCTTCAACAAAGTACTGAGTAAAGGGTCTGAATACTGATGTAAATGGTTTATTTCCTTTTATTACATTTTTTATATTTCAAAACATTTCTAAAAACTTGTTTTTGCTTTGTCATTATGGGGTATTGTGATGTCATTATGGGGTATTGTGATGTCATTATGGGGTAGTGTGTGTAGATTGATGTGGGGAAAAAAACTATTGAATCCATTTCAGAATAAGGCTGTAACGTAAGAAAATGTGGAGAAGCAGATCAAAGTGAAATATAAAAGTAAACAAGATGAACGTATTTAGAAGAGACGTGTACATGATGAATCTATTGATGTGCTAGGAAAAGCAGTGTGGCGAGTCAGGAAATAACACCTACCTTCGGAAAGCGCTCTTTGTAAACGTGATTCATCATTACAATCTCATTGTCAAAGGTGCCACATGTCCGACCAGGGCTGGAGGAAGACAAGACAATCACAGTCCAGTTCTTCATTTGAGTATGAATAATCTTAGCGTTATGACTATTAGAACTTTCAAACAGAGTAGAAATTCTAAAGTACCGGTAAGCACAAAACAACATCAAATGCCACTTATGGTTTAGTTCAACAGTTATGTAGTCATGACCACACTTGTTGTCTTCACTTGGGTTTGATTACATGGGTGCCCAGGAGTGTAGGGCTCCCCCTTAATAAATCAGGGCAGTCTCTTCATCATCCCATTAACCTTTAAAAAGGTGCAAAATGCAGAAATCCCTCCGCCATTTCCTGGTTGCTAACATTCTAATAGTTCATGTGACAAAACAAGAAGTAATTATTTAGATAATCATTGTACCATCTAAACCACTGTGAAATATATTATCCATAACCCTAAATATTGTATTTTCAGCAGTTTGAAGCTGGTGTACAAAACCGAAAGTGAAAGACACAAAAACTAAACTTAACAGGAAGCATGGAAATAGCACACATAGAACAGATCTACCGCTTCTTATACTTGCTTTCAATGAGAATGACAGATCTATAACTCACATTTCTATGTGAATTTGGTCAGGTTGCCCAATAAGTTATATACTGCAGCTTTAAAAAATATCAACAGTTGTCCAGACAGTTATTTCGCCAAAGAACAACTGCGTAATATAACCCTTTGCCTTGTTTGAAATGAATCTGAACGGCATTAAAAATTATCTTCATTTTGTTAAATAATGTCTCAAAATGGCTTAAGGACAACAAAGTCAAGGTATTGGAGTGGCCATCGCAAAGCCCTGACCTCAATCCTATAGAACATTTGTGGGCAGAACTGAAAAAGTGTGTGCGAGCAGGGAGGCCTACAAACCTGATTCAGTTACACCAGCTCTGTCAGGAGAAACGGGCCAAAATTCACCCAACTTATTGTGGGAAGCTTGTGGAAGGCTACCCGAAACGTTTAACCCAAGGTAAACAACTTAAAGGCAATGCTACCAAATACTAATTGAGTGTATGTAAACTTCTGACCCACTGTGTTGAAAGAAATAAAAGCTGAAATAAATCAATTCTCTCTACTATTATTCTGACATTTCACATTCTTAAAATAATGTGGTGATACTAACTGACCGAAGACAGGGATTTTTTTATAGGATTAAATGTCAGGAATTGTGAAAAGCTGAGTTTAAATCTATTTGGCTAAGGTGTATGTAAACTTCCGACTTCAACTGTATGTTTACAAATGCCACAGCGGGCTCCTTTGTATGTACATTTGTTGTCATATTATCGTGTTTGTGAGAGACTGGTTGATCTCATAGCACTGTCTAGTTAAAATGCTACATATAATGGCCACGAAACTTTGGTGGCCTGTTGACTAAAATCTGCCCTATATATCTATCAAGCACAGGCCGGTCTGTGGCCCACGCAGTACACGTCACAGGAAACCTGACCACATCAAAGCGCAGCAGAACTCTCACAGACACTCGTAACGCCTGTACAACTGCCTCTTTCTAACCACCACGAGAACCAGATGGGTCAGAGACACGTCTGTGTTTTAATGAGGGGTGACTAATTGTCTAGGAGACACCATGATGTAAGAACATAAACACTATTATGCAAACAGAGCCTGGATGACTGGATGAAGTCAACAATCTTGGTATTCAATAGCTTATGCAAAGTCAGTAGAAAAGCCTTCACCTCTATGCACAGATAAGAATCAAAGGAAGTACTGTGATTGAGATAAAGCCAATAAGTAAGAAGTTACTGTACTTCATAAATAAAAGTAGTCAAAGCAATTTCAGCAAAGTACATTTTCCCAATGAAAATACATCTTCTCCGAACATTAGGAAAAATGTGTTGACCTCATTCCAAAATAGGACTTCTTGATATGTGATTACCTTCGAGGTGTGAAAACATCCTATAAATGTTTTATTTGGGGGTGAACTATCCCTTTAAGGGTGTTGGTGATCTGATTGGTGGGTGTGCCTACCTGAGACTGCGGGAGCGGAGCCTCACGGGGGGTGAGGGCTGCCCCTCCTCGTCCGCTACACTCTCTGTGCTCCGGAAGTGTTTAAACAGGAAATGAAGCTCATCTGCCGTGGGCTGGAAGGGCAGCTGGTGCAAGAGCTCCTGGGAGGAGGAAGAGGACTGGGGGAGGAAAAGAGAGAGCATAGTGAGAGAGAGAAAGAGGATAGAAAGAGAGAGAGAGCGAGATCAGTATGTGTTCCAACATATTACATGGCCCTTGAGTCCTTGATACATCAACAAGCCAGAGCTCTGTAAATACACTACTATTCAAAAGTTCGGGGTCACTTAGAAATGTGCTTGTTTTAAAAGAAAAAAATTGTCCATTATAATAACATCAAATTGATCAGAAATACAGTGTAGACATTGTTAATGTTGTAAAAAAAATGTTTTTATGGAATATCTACATAGGCGTACAGAGGCCCATTATCAGCAACCATCACTCCTGTGTTCCAATGGCACGTTGTGTTAGCCTTTTAAAATGATAAACTGGATTAGCTAATTGATCATTAGAAAACCCTTTTGCATTTATGTTAGCACAGCTGAAAACAGTTGTGCTAATTAAAGAAGCAATAAAACTGGCCTTCTTTAGACTAGTTGAATATCTGGAGCATCAGCATTTGTGGGTTCGATTACAGGCTCAAAATGGCCAGAAACAAAGACCTTTCCTCTGAAACACGTCAGTCTAATCTTGTTCTGAGAAATGAAGGCTATTCCATAGGAGAAATTGCAAAGAACTGAAGATCTCGTACAACGCTGTGTACTACTCCCTTCACAGAACAGCACAAACTGTCTCTAACCAGAATAGAAAGAGGAGTGGGAGGCCCCGGTGCACAACTGAGCAAGAGGACAAGTACAATGTGTCTAGTTTGAGAAACAGTCACCTCACAAGTCTTCAACTGGCAGCTTCATTAAATAGTACCCACAAAACACCAGTCTCAACGTCAACAGTGAAGAGGCGACTCCAGGATGCTGGCCTTCTAGGCAGAGTTGCAAATAAAAATAAAAGATTAAGATGGGCAAAAGAACAGACACTGGACAGAGGAAGATTGGAAAAAAGTGTTATGGACAGACAAATCTAAGTTTGAGGAGTTCGGATCACAAAGAAGAACATTTGTGAGATGCAGAAAAAATGTATAGATGCTGGAGGATTGCTTGACGCCATCTGTCATGGTGGAGGCAATGTGATGGTCTGAGGGTGCTTTGGTGGTGGCAAATTGGGAGATGTGTACAGGGTAAAAGGGGTCTTGAAGAAGGAAGTCTATCACTCCATTTTGTAACGCCATGCCATAGCCTGTGGACGGCGCTTAATTGGAGCCAATTTCCTCTTACAACAGGACAATGACCCAAAGCACAGTTCCAAACGATGCAAGAACTATTTAGGGAAGAAGCAGTCAGCTGGTATTCTGTCTATAATGGAGTGACCAGCACAGTCACCGGATCTTAACCCTATTGAGCTGTTGTGGGAGCAGCTTGACCGTATGGTACGTAAGAAGTGCCCAACAAGCCAATCCAACTTGTGGGAGGTGCTTCAGGAAGCATGGGGTGAAATCTCTTCAGATTACCTCAACAAATTGAAAACTAGAACGCCAAAGGTTTTCAAGGCTGTAATTGCTGCAAATGGAGGATTCTTTGACGAAAGCAAAGTTTGAAGGACACAATTATTATTTCAATTAAAAATCATTATTTAAAACCTCGTCAACATCTTGACTATATTTCCTATTCATTTTGCAACTAATTTCATGTATTTTTTCATGGAAAACAAGGTCATTTCTAAGTGACCCCAAAGTTTTGAATGGTAGTGTATGTGCATGATGCAATCAAAGACACCCTTCATAAACTCATTATCTACAGTTGGGCAAAAAACTATTTAGTCAGCCACCTATTGTGCAAGTTCTCCCACTTAAAAATATGAGAGGCCTGTAATTTTCATCATAGGTACACTTCAACTATGACAGACAGAATGAGAAAAAAAAATCCAGAAAATCACATTGTAGGATTTTTAATGAATTTATTTGCAAATTATGGTGGAAAATAAGTGTTTCTCAATACTTTGTTATATACCCTTTGTTGGCAATGACAGAGATCAAACGTTTTCTGTAAGTCTTCACAAAGTTTCCACACACGGTTGCTGGTATTTTGGCCCATTCCTCCATGCAGATCTCCTCTAGAGCAGTGATGTTTTGGGGCTGTTGCTGGGCAACACGGACTTTCAACTCCCTTCAAAGATTTTCTATGGGGTTGAGATCTGGAGACTGGCTAGGCCACTCCAGGACCTTGAAATGCTTCTTACGAAGCCACTCCTTCGTTGCCTGGGCGGTGTGTTTGGGATCATTGTCATGCTGAAAGACCCAGCCACATTTCATCTTCAATGCCCTTGCTGATGGAAGGAGGTTTTCACTCAAAATCTCACGATACATGGCCCCATTCATTCTTTCCTTTACACAGATCAGTCGTCCTGGTCCCTTTGCAGAAAAACAGCCCCAAAGCATGATGTTTCCACCCCCATGCTTCATAGTAGGTATGGTGTTCTTTGGATGCAACTCAGCATTCTTTGTCCTCCAAACACGACGAGTTGAGTTTTTACCAGAAAGTTCTATTTTGGTTTCATCTGACCATACAACATTCTCCCAATCTTCTTCTGGATCATCCAAATGCTCTCTAGCAAACTTCAGACGGGCTTGGACATGTGCTGTCTTAAGCAGGGGGACACGTCTGGCACTGCAGCATTTGAGTCCCTGGCGGCGTAGTGTGTTACTGATGGTAGGCTTTGTTACTTTGGTCCCAGCTCTCTGCAGGTCATTCACTAGGTCCCTCCGTGTGGTTTTGGGATTTTTGCTCACCGTTCTTGTGATCACTTTGACCCCACGGGGTGAGATCTTGCGTGGAGCCCCAGATCGAGGGAGTTTATCAGTGGTCTTGTATGTCTTCCATTTCCTATTAACTGCTCCCACAGTTGATTTCTTCAAACCAAGCTGCTTACCTATTGCAGATTCAGTCTTCCCAGCATGGTGCAGGTCTACAATTTTGTTTCTGGTGTCCTTTGACAGCTCTTTGGTCTTGGCCATAGTGGAGTTTGGAGTGTGACTGTTTGAGGTTGTGGACAGGTGTCTTTTATACTGATAACAAGTTCAAACAGGTGCCATTAATACAGGTAACAAGTGGAGGACAGAGGAGCCTCTTATTAAAGAAGAAGTTACAGGTCTGTAAGAGCCAGAAATCTTGCTTGTTTTTAGGTGACCAAATACTTATTTTCCACCATAATTTGCAAATAAATTCATTAAAAATCCTACAATGTGATTTTCTGGATTTTTTTCTCTCATTTTGTCTGTCATAGTTGAAGTGTACCTTTGATGAAAATTACAGGCCTCTCATCTTTTTAAGTGGGAGAACTTGCACAATTGGTGGCTGACTAAATACTTTTTTGCCCCACTGTATGTTCATTTTAAAAGTGCTGACAAAACAAACAGTGTTGCATAGACTTCAGTTTAGCTCAGGTCTGAAAATAAAGGAGATTATGGCTGAAACGATTTCCCTTAGGAAATGTAGACCATCACACTGCTTTACTATGTATTATACTGGGAGACAAATACTAATGCTTAGTAGATAAACTGTCTTTGATGCTTCTACAGAGCGAACTAGATTTCTCAGTTAAATTGGATTTTGTGGGAATGTGCAATAAGGGCACAACATCCTACATCCAGTTGGGTCTAAAAAAGGATTCTGTGAGCTTTCAGTGTGTCACCAGAACCTGTATTTCTATCCACTGTTGGCTGTGTGTATTTTTCATTTCAAACCAAATGCACGACATGCAGACAGAGTGGAAATTATGAGCCCAAAATTCTAATCTCGTGTTTCACAAGAGGCGAGAATCCGAGGCTCATCTGACCGGAGGAACGCTCCCGAGGAGGAAACCGGAGAGGCACCCGTACCTAGTGCTACATAAAGAGGTTACCGACACTGGGCACTGAATGGGGTATTGTGTGGGAGGGACTGACCTCACTGCCATTCATTTAGCCATAGAAAATCACAGTCCAGACATAGGGCCCTGGTTAGGACAGGCCCTGGTTAGAACGGGCCCTGGTTAGAACGGGCCCTGGTTAGAATGGGCCTTGTTTGGATGCCCTGGGTTTGACTTCCTGTATACTGTGCAGTACGAGGAAATGTGCAACCACATCGAGTACTTTTCTCTGGCTGGTGATGTACAGTTTTCCACAGGTCTAGGGTTAATTATTAACCTGGGTTTCCCTACATTTCCTGGGCTTCCAACACCCAAACTTTCCATTCAAACCAATAGGTGACTAATTATCTTGGGCTGGGGGGAAAATTATAGCTAGGAAAAGGGGCCGCAACACTGAAATGGTGCTGGGAGAAACACAAGCAGTGCAAAGGCACTAGCCAATGCCCTGACACCTATTATTTCACTTCAAATTGAGGTAATTAATGAATTTTAATCATGAGGGTAAATGAATAAATCATTGTGCAAAAACATTTAAAAACAGTGTTGTCATCTTCCGAAGTTCCTGTCTTAAGTCAGCTCTACCATAACTCCCTCAAGCCAAAACACTGATGAAAAGCTTAAGATGGATGAGGAGGGCTTGCGAGGTGTTTCATCAGTATTACTGTTCTCCCATGAGGTGACTCTTGTTCCCTGCTCTTTTGACTCGGTCGCACAGCTGGCTTACATAATTCACAGACATGCTGAAAGGAAACCACGGACACTCAACTTTTTGTAGGGGACACAGCCAGTGGACAACATAGAGATGAACATAAACCCATCCTTTGGTGAATCATAAATGGCCATGTGAAGGCCAGGAGACTTAAATCCGGGAACAGTGAAAATGGTTAACTTTGTTAAAGCAATGCCCCTGAACTCTTGTGTATTTTCTGCACTATGCAATGATATGATGGGTAGCGACCATGTAACGCTTTTACAACATACAGAAGTGCGCTGGTTATCAAGGGGCAAAGTATTGACACATTTTTTTTTACATTAAGAGACAAGCTTAAAGTTCTTTACTGACCATCATTTCCACTTGTCTGACCACTTGACTGATGAGTTTCTCACAGGACTGGCCTATCTGGGTGATTTGTTTTTTCCTCGCCTGAATGATCTGAATCTAGGATTACCGTGACTCTCTGCAACTATATTCAATGTGCAGAACAAAATTGAAGCTATTAATAAGAAGTTGGAGCTCCTCTCTGTCTGCATTAACAAGGATAACACACAGGTCTTTCCATGATTTTGTGTGCAAATGAACTCACGCCTACGGACAATGTCAAATGTGATATAGCGAAGCACTGAAGTTGGGTGCACAATTAAGCAGGTACTTTCGGATGACACAAACAACTGGATTCGTTATCCCTTTCATGCCCTGCCTCCAGTCCACTTACAGATATCTGAACAAGAGAGCCTCATTGAAATTGCAACATGCGGTTCTGTGAAAATGTCATTTAAATCAGAAGCCACTGCCACATTTCTGGATTGGGCTGCACTCAGAGTATCCTGCCTTGGCAAATCACACTGTCAAGACACTGATGGCCATTGCAACCACGTACCTATGCGAGAGTGGATTCTCGACCCTCACTAGCATTAAAACTAAATAGAGGCACCGACTGTATGTGGAAAATGATTTAAGACTGAAACTCTCTCCAATACAACCCAACATTGCAGAGTTATGTGCATACTTTCAAGCACAGCCTTCTCACGAACTTGTGGCGAGTTATTCACAATTTTCAATTAACAAATAAGGTTTTATATGTAAGATGGTTAGATAAATATCAAAATGATTGATTATTATTATTATTAGTAGTGCCCTGGTCCTATAAGAGCTCTTTGTCACTTCCCACAAGCCGGGTTGCGACTATAACTCACACTCATTCTTATGTTTAATAAAATGTATTGTATAGTGTTTGAGGCAGGCTTACAATGATGGTAAAAAACATTGAGTGCGCGCTGACCCTGGTGCTAGAGGGGGTACGCAGCTGGTGGTTGAATGTTTGAAGGGGTACGGGACTATGAAAAGTTTGGGAACCACTGCTTTAAGACATGAAGGTCAGTCAATACGGAACCAGTCTGCTGCAGAGGATAAGTTAATTAGAGTTACCAGCCTCAAAAAATATATATATAAATATTAACAAATAATGTAAATATAAATAACTAAATAAATAAATATTTTTTTAGAAATCGGCATTTAACTGCACCTCAGATTGCAGACCAAATAGATGCTTCACAGAGTTAAAGCATCAGACACATCTCAACATCAACTGTTCAGAGGAGACTGCGTAAATCATAAGGTAGGCCACTTGATTTGAACAAAGTGGACAGGCTAACATGCATAACGTTGGGGATGGACAGAAGGGTGTGTTCATAACAATTTCAACTGTTCTACCTTGTTAACCAGCAAATAAATCCAAGTTTATTAGACTTTAAATATAAAGATGAGCTGGTTAGTAGTGCGTGAGAGATTGTTTATGAGACCTAGCTGTGTTAATGTTCTATAATGCCTGCTACAAGATGTTGGTCATTATTAGTGAACGTGCATTATGCATGGTTCATTATGCATGGATCTGTTAAAAAGCCATCACTAGCCGGCTACCACCCGGTTACTCAACCCTGCATCTTAGAGGCTGCTGCCCTATGTCCATAGACATAGAACAGCAGAGGCTCCTCAGAGGAAGAAGGGGAGGACCATTATCCTTATGGAATTTAATAAAAATAGTGAAACATGAAAAAAGTGATCATTTTTAGATGAAACTATACTAAATATATTCACGTTGCCAAATAATTAATTAAAACACTGTTTTGCAATGAAGGTCTAAAGTTACGTCAACAGCACTCTGTAGGGTAGCACCATGGTGTAGCCAGAGGAGCTAAACTCAGCAAAAAAAGAAACGTCCTCTCACCGTCAACTGCGTTTATTTTCAGCAAACTTAACATGTGTAAATATTTGTATGAACATAAGATTCAACAACTGAGACATTAACTGAACAAGTTCCACAGACATGTAACTAACAGAAATTGAATAATGTGTCCCTGAACAAAGTGGGGGGGTGAAAATCAAACAGTCAGTATCTGGTGTGGCCACCAGCTGCATTAAAAGTACTGCAGTACATCTCCTCCTCATGGACTGCAACAGATTTGCCAGTTCTTGCTGTGAGATGTTACCCCACTCTTCCACCAAGGAACCTGCAAGTTCCCAGACATTTCTGGGGAGAAAGGCCCTAGCCCTCACCCTCCGATCCAACAGGTCCCAGACGTGCTCAATGGGATTGAGATCCGGGCTCTTTGCTGGCCATGGCAGAACACTGACATTCCGGTCTTGCAGGAAATCACGCACAGACCGAGCAGTATGGCTGGTGGCATTGTCATGCTGGAGGGTCCTGTCTGGTCCAGAGACGGTGGGTTTGTGCCCATAGGCGACGTTGTTGCCGGTGAGGTCTGTTGAGGACCTGCCTTACAACAGGCCTACAAGCCCTCAGTCCAGCCTCTCTCAGCCTATTGCGGACAGTCTGAGCACTGATGGCGGGATTGTGCGTTCCTGGTGCAACTCGGGCAGTTGTTGTTGCCATCCTGTACCTGTTCCGCAGGTGTGATGTTTGGATGTACCGATCCTATGTAGGTGTTGTTACATGTGGTCCTGTCTCCCTGTAGGGCTGTCTTAGGCATCTCACAGTACGGGCATTGCAATTAATTGCCCTGGCCACATCTGCAGTCCTCATGCCTGTTTGCAGCATGCCTAAGGCACGTTCACGAAGATGAGCAGGGACCTTGGGCATCTTTCTTTTGGTGTATTTCAGAGTTCGTAGAAAGGCCTCTTTAGTGTCCTAAGATTTCATAACTGTGACCTTAATTGCCTACCATCTGTAAGTGTTTAGTGTCTTAACGACCGTTCCACAGGTGCATGTTCATTAATAGTTTATGGTTCATTGAACAAGCATGGGAAACAGTGTTTAAACTCTTTACAATGAAGATCTGAAGTTATTGGATTTTTATTAATTATCTTTGAAAGACAGGGTCCTGAAAAAGGGATATTTCCTTTTTTGCTGAGATTAGTTTCCATCCTCCTCTGGGTACGACTCTTTTCTCTGTATATATCAATGATGTTGCTCTTGCTGCGGGCGATTCCCTGATCCACCTCTACGCAGACGACACCATTCTATATACTTCCGGCCCGTCCTTGGACACTGTGCTATCTAACCTCCAAACGAGCTTCAATGCCATACAACACTCCTTCCATGGCCTCCAACTGCTCTTAAACACTAGTAAAACCAAATGCATGCTTTTCAACCGATCGCTGCCTGCACCCGCATGCCCGACTAGCATCACCACCCTGGATGGTTCCGACCTTGAATATGTGGACATCTATAAGTACCTAGGTGTCTGGCTAGACTGTAAACTCTCCTTCCAGACTCATATCAAACATCTCCAATCGAAAATCAAATCAAGAGTTGGCTTTCTATTCCGCAACAAAGCCTCCTTCACTCACGCCGCCAAACTTACCCTAGTAAAACTGACTATCCTACCGATCCTCGACTTTGGCGACGTCATCTACAAAATTGCTTCCAACACTCTACTCAGCAAACTGGATGCAGTTTATCACAGTGCCATCCGCTTTGTCACTAAAGCACCTTATACCACCCACCACTGCGACTTGTATGCTCTAGTCGGCTGGCCCTCGCTACATATTCGTCGCCAGACCCACTGGCTCCAGGTCATCTACAAGTCCATGCTAGGTAAAGCTCCGCCTTATCTCAGTTCACTGGTCACGATGGCAACACCCATCCGTAGCACGCGCTCCAGCAGGTGTATCTCACTGATCATCCCTAAAGCCAACACCTCATTTGGCCGCCTTTCGTTCCAGTACTCTGCTGCCTGTGACTGGAACGACTTGCAAAAATCGGCTGAAGTTGGAGACTTTTATCTCTCTCACCAACTTCAAACATCTGCTATCTGAGCAGCTAACCGATCGCTGCAGCTGTACATAGTCTATAGGTAAATAGCCCACCCATTTTCACCTACCTCATCCCCATACTGTTTTTATTTATTTACTTTTCTGCTCTTTTGCACACCAATATCTCTACCTGGACATGACCATCTGATCATTTATCACCCCAGTGTTAATCTGCAAAATTGTAATTATTCGCCTACCTCCTCATGCCTTTTTGCACACAATGTATATAGACTCCCCTTTTTTTTCTACTGTGTTATTGACTTGTTAATTGTTTACTCCATGTGTAACTCTGTGTTGTCTGTTCACACTGCTATGCTTTATCTTGGCCAGGTCGCAGTTGCAAATGAAAACTTGTTCTCAACTAGCCTACCTGGTTAAATAAAGGTGTTCTCAACTAGCCTACCTGGTTAAATAAAGGTGTTCTCAACTAGCCTACCTGGTTAAATAAAGGTGTTCTCAACTAGCCTACCTGGTTAAATAAAGGTGTTCTCAACTAGCCTACCTGGTTAAATAAAGGTGTTCTCAACTAGCCTACCTGGTTAAATAAAGGTGTTCTCAACTAGCCTACCTGGTTAAATAAAGGTGAAATAAAATAAAAAAATTCAAACATTGACTTCAATACAAAACCTAGGAGACTCAGTCATTTTGAGAACTTCCAGAGTGCATAAAATGTGGTGAGTAGTTCACTCGAAGACAGAGAAAGACAAGAGTTGAACAGTTAACAAATGTATTTATTTCAAAATTAAAGAGAAGCAAGAGAGAGCTAGCGATATTCTGTTATATTTTTTTAAACTATCACTTTCACTTAGCTCGTAATTTCTTATTTAACCAGGTAGGCTAGTTGAGAACAACTTCTCATTGACAACGGCGACCTGGCCAAGATAAAGCAAAGCAGTTCGACATATACAACACAGAGTTACACATGGAATAAACAAACATACAGTCAATAATACAGTACAAAAAAGTATATATGCAGTCTGTGCAAATGAGGTAAGGTAATAAAATAGGCCATAGTGGCGAGATAATTACGATATAACATTTAAACACAGGAGTGATAGATGTGCAAGTAGATATACTGGGGTGCAAAGGAACTAAATAAATACAGTATGGGGATGAGGTAGTTGGATGGGCTATTTATAGATGGGCTAGGTACATGTGCAATGATCTGTGAGCTGCTCTGACAGCTGGTGCTTGAAGTTAGTGAGGGAGATGAGTCTCCAGCTTCAGCGATTTTTGCAGATAGTTCCAGTCATTGGCAGCAGAGAACTGGAAGGAAAGGCGGACAAAGTAGGAATTGGCTTTGAGGGACCAGTGAAATATACCTGCTGGAGTGCGTGCTGCGAGTGGGTGCTGCAATGGTGACAAGTGGGCTGAGATAAGGCGGGGCTTTTCCTAGCAAAGACTTGTAGATGAGCTGGAGCCAGTGGGTTTGGCGACGAGTATGAAGCGGGGGCCAGCCAACGAGAGCATACAGGTCACAGTGGTGGGTAGTATATGGGGCTTTGGTTACAAAACGGATGGCACTGTGATAGACTGCATCCAATTTGTTGAGTAGACTGTTTTAGGCTATTTTGTAAATGACATCGCCAAAGTCAAGGATCGGTAGGATGGTCAGTTTTATGAGGTTATGTTTGGCAGCATGAGTGAAGGAGGCTTTGTTGCGAAATAGGAAGCCGATTCTAGATTTAATTTTGGATTGGAAATGAGCGTGGCTGAGGTGCACCCATGACCAGCTCGGAAGCCAGAATGCATAGCGGAGAAGGCACGGTGGGATTTGAAATGGTCGGTAATATGTTCGTTAACTTGGCTTTCGAAGACCTTAGAAAGGCAGGGTAGGAAAGATATAGGTCTGTAGCAGTTTGGGTCTAGAGAGTCTCCCCCTTCGAAGAGGGGGATGACCACGGCAGCTTTCCAATCTTTGGGGATCTCAGACGATACGAGAGAGAGGTTGGCTAGTAATAGGGGTTGCAACAATTTTGGCAGATCATTTTATAAAGAGAGGGTCCAGATTGTCTAGCCCGGCTGAGCCGATTCTAGATTTAATTTTGGATTGGAAATGAGCGTGGCTGAGGTGCACCCATGACCAGCTCGGAAGCCAGAATGCATAGCGGAGAAGGCACGGTGGGATTTGAAATGGTCGGTAATATGTTCGTTAACTTGGCTTTCGAAGACCTTAGAAAGGCAGGGTAGGAAAGATATAGGTCTGTAGCAGTTTGGGTCTAGAGAGTCTCCCCCTTCGAAGAGGGGGATGACCACGGCAGCTTTCCAATCTTTGGGGATCTCAGACGATACGAGAGAGAGGTTGGCTAGTAATAGGGGTTGCAACAATTTTGGCAGATCATTTTATAAAGAGAGGGTCCAGATTGTCTAGCCCGGCTGATTTGTAGGGGTCCAGATTTTGCAGCTCATTCAGAATATCAGCTATCTGGATTTGGGTGAAGGCAAAATGGGGAGGCTTGGGCAGGTTGCTGTGGGGGGTACAGGGCAGTTGACTGGGGTAGGGGTAGCCAGGTGGAACGCATGGCCAGCCGTAGAAAGATGCTTATTGAAATTCTCAATTATTGTGGATTTATCAGTGGTGACAGTGTTTCCCAGCCTCAGTGCAGTGGGCAGCTGGGAGGAGGTGCTCTTATTCTCCATGGACTACAGTGTCCCAGAACTGTTTTGAGTTTGTGCTACAGGATGCAAATTTCAGTTTGAAAAAGCTAGGCTTTGCTTTCCTAACTGCTCGTGTATATATTGGTTCCTAACTTCCCTGAAAAGTTGCATATCACGGGGGCTATTTTTAATTGTAATTTTTTATTTTACCTTTATTTAACCAGGCAAGTCAGTTAAGAACAAATTCTTATTTTCAATGACGGCCTAGGAACAGTGGGTTAACTGCCTGTTCAGGGGCAGAACGACAGATTTGTACCTTGTCAGCTCGGGGGTTTGAACTTGCAACCTTCCGGTTACTAGTCCAACGCTCTAACCACTAGGCATTTGATGCTAATGCAGTATGCCACAGGTTATTTTTGTGCTGGTCAAGGGCAGTCAGGTCTGGAGTGAACCAAGGGCTACAGTGGGGCAAAAAAGTATCTAGTCGGCCACCAATTGTGCAAGTTCTCCCACTTAAAAGGATGAGAGAGGCCTGTAATTTTCAACATAGGTACACTTCAACTATGACAGACAAAATGAGGAAAAGAAATCCAGAAAATCACATTGTAGGATTTTTTATGAATTTATTTGCAAGTTAAGGTGGAAAATAAGTATTTAGTCAATAACAAAAGTTTCTCAATACAAAATACCCTTTTTTGGCAATGACAGAGGTCAAACGTTTTCTGTAAGTCTTCACCAAGTTTTCACACACTGTTGCTGGTATTTTGGCCCATTCCTCCATGCAGATCTCCTCTAGAGCAGTGATGTTTTGGGGCTGTTGCTGGGCAACACGGACTTTCAACTCCCTCCAAAGATTTTCTATGGGGTTGAGATCTGGAGACTGGCTAGGCCACTCAAGGACCTTGAAATGCTTCTTACGAAGCCACTCCTTCGTTGCCCGGGTGGTGTGTTTGGGATCATTGTCAAGCTGAAAGATCCAGCCACGTTTCATCTTCAATGCCCTTGCTGATGGAAGGAGGTTTTCACTCAAAATCTCACGATACATGGCCCCATTCATTCTTTCCTTTACACGGATCAGTCGTCCTGGTCCCTTTGCAGAAAAACAGCCCCAAAGCATGATGTTTTCACCCCCATGCTTCATAGTAGGTATGGTGTTCTTTGGATGCAACTCAGCATTCTTTGTCCTCCAAACACGCCGAGTTGAGTTTTTACCAAAAAGTTCTAGTTTGGTTTCATCTGACCATATGACATTCTCCTTCTGGATCATCCAAATGCTCTCTAGCAAACTTCAGACGGGCCTGGACATGTACTGGCTTAAGCAGGGGGACACGTCTGGCACTGCAGGATTTGAGTCCCTGGCGGCGTAGTGTGTTACTTTGGTCGCAGCTCTCTGCAGGTCATTCACTAGGTCCCCCCGTGTGGTTCTGGGATTTTTTCACCGTGCTTGTGATCATTTTGACCCCACGGGGTGAGATCTTGCGTGGAGCCCCAGATCAAGGGAGATTATCAGTGGTCTTGTATGTCTTCCATTTCCTAATAATTGCTCCCACAGTTGATTTCTTCAAACCAAGCTGCTTACCTATTGCAGATTCAGTCTTACCAGCCTGGTGCAGGTCTACAATTTTGTTTCTGGTTTCCTTTGACAGCTCTTTGGTCTTGGCCATAGTGGAGTTTGGAGTGTGACTGTTTGAGGTTGTGGACAGGTGTCTTTTATACTGATAACAAGTTCAAACAGGTTTTTTATTTTTTTTACTTGACCCCTAGTTAACCTTATTTAACTAGGCAAGTCAGTTAAGAACACATTCTTATTTTCAATGACGGCCTAGGAACAGTGGGTTAACTGCCTGTTCAGGGGCAGAACGACAGATTTGTACCATGTCAGCTCGGGGGTTTGAACTTGCAACCTTCCGGTTACTAGTCCAACGCTCTTAACCACTAGGCTACCCTGCCGCCCCAGGTGCCATTAATACAGGTAACAAGTGGCGGACAGAGGAGCCTCTTAAAGAAGAAGTTACAGGTCTGTGAGAGCCAGAAATCTTGCTTGTTTGTAGGTGACCAAATACTTATTTTCCACCATAATTTGCAAATAAATTCATTAAAAATCCTACAATGTGATTTTCTGGAGAAAAAAAATCTAATTTTGTCTGTCATAATTTGAAGTGAACCTATGATGAAAATTACAGGCCTCTCTCATCTTTTTAAGTGGGAGAACTTGCACAATTGTTGGCTGACTAAATACTTTTTTGCCCCACTGTATATATTTACACTCTGATCAGACATTGCTCGTCCGAATATTTCTATATTTCTTAATTTCTTATTTCTCCATTCTTTTACTTATAGATGTGTTCGATTTTACTGCACTGTTGGAGCTCGGAACATAGGCATTTTGCTACACCCGCAATAACATCTGCTAAATATGTGTATGCAACCAATAACATTTGATTACATTTGTAACAAAAAGGCCATTTTCATAGAAGGCCTTGAAAGCCAGATCAGTGATTATTACAAAAACGCAGGTTAAACTATTTTGATAAAATGTGTGGGTCTTATGATTGTGGATGTTTTATATTTAGCCTAGGTATAATTTCACAAGCTCTTAACTCATTAGATTATTGCTAACTGTTTGAAATGCAGTATATTTTACCTTTAAATTGTACAACAAAACGTACTGTATATATTGTGAATCGCACATAAATTTGAAAAAAATCTAGATATGTCTTATCTGGACATCCTGGTAGCAACCTTAAATACTGAACTTAAACAGCTACATTTCCTGTGGGTTTACTGTACAACATGGTGTTGCTCAATAAACATTTCATTGTTAGTTATATTGAGTATTGACGACAATGCCAAATGCTCCCTTGTTGGTCTTTGAGGAAGAAGGGCTTACATATTTAATGAGGAAGAGAGGGACGACTTACTGACACTGAAGAGCTGGGGGGGTTGGTGCCATAGCCGGACGAGGGGACGGAGGCAACAGACCATCTTCGCCCATCCGCTCTGGAAGAACCAGGAAACAACAAAGCACCTTATGAGCTTTTAAATGTCATACATATCCTCAAGATTTAATCATGAATCGACAAAAAAAGGATCAAATGTTTTCCTACCTTTCAGTGCGGGCCAGGTGGCTGGTTTATCACATTATGAGGAAGAGCCAGAGAGAAAGAAAGAAGGAAAGGAAAAATTAGGACAAACGCATTCACTGACACCGTGAAGCTGTCAGAAGCTCACGACCTGGCGTCAATGTTCTGAACACCTGACAAGATGCCATGAACCCAATGGTACATGCTTAATGAGTCATTTCTCTCACACACACACACACCTTTCACCACCCTTCAGCTCAACCACTTTTGTAGCAGAAAACAAATAATTCGGTCATTGTCTATATGAATGCAGCTGCCACTGTATTGAAGCCATTAAATGCAGTTTATCATAGTGTAAAAGGTTCAGTACACATCATTGCATTTTGTATCAAAGTACAAAGTAGGCTGGTCATTCTTGTAGTCTCGTAGATCATGCATTAAGCTCTTTTTGTCTATAAAAGCACCCTTTCGCAAAAACTTCCGCCATGCCTTACTTAATTGTTAACCTTCAGACATATAAATTACCAGACTCGGACCCATTCAATCTCTTTTTGGTTACTACATGATTCCATATGTGTTATTTCATAGTTTGTCTTCACTATTATTCTACAATGTCGAAAATAGTAAAAAAATAAAGAAACCCTGGAATGAGTAGGTGTCCAAACCTTTGACTGGTCCTGTGCATGTGTAATTTAACAGTTGTTTATTGACGTGTTTATGAAGGACTCGTCTGCCAAAGAGACCGTGGTCTCAGCATGACGCCCTGCTTAGATAAAGGTTGAATACATTTTTTTTGGGGGGGGGCACAATCTTCCTCATGTGTCAGGTTAGAGCCCTGAAAAAACACCTTATGGCTGACAAATCAGGTCTGACTTAATAAGATTGGTGTTTCTGCACGTATCAGAGCAAGGATTAGTCAACTGATATAGGATGTCTCTTCGGCTTCATATCCGTGATATATTATTATGAATAATAGTAATATTATTTAATATCAAAGTTCTGATTACAGCTTTGTGTGTCAGTATTTCAAGCACGTCGCCACATGGGATTGTTTACATGGCCAAATAACAGCACACGAGGACTGCAGTCTGAGTACCAACAACTAAAGCACAACACCTTACACACTGCAGCCATAGCATCTACAGTGCATTCGGAATGTATTCAGACCCCTAGACTTTTTCCACATATTGTTACGTTACAGCCTTATTCTAAAATTGATTTAATTGTTTTTTTCCTCTCATCAATCTACACACAATTCCCATAATGGCAAAGCAGGTTCTTAGAAATGTAAGCAAATGTATTCAAAATAAACAATACTTTATTTACATATATATTCAGACCCATAGCATCTATGTCCACTTTAGCATCCCCGAACCCTCAGTAAATTTACATATATATTCAGACCCATAGCATCTATGTCCACTTTAGCATCCCCGAACCCTCAGTAAATTTACATATATATTCAGACCCATAGCATCTATGTCCACTTTAGCATCCCCGAACCCTCAGTAAATTTACATATATATTCAGACCCATAGCATCTATGTCCACTTTAGCATCCCCGAACCCTCAGTAAATGTACATATATATTCAGACCCATAGCATCTATGTCCACTTTAGCATCCCCGAACCCTCAGTAAATGTACATATATATTCAGACCCATAGCATCTATGTCCACTTTAGCATCCCCGAACCCTCAGTAAATGTACATATATATTCAGACCCATAGCATCTATGTCCACTTTAGCATCCCCGAACCCTCAGTAAATGTACATATATATTCAGACCCATAGCATCTATGTCCACTTTAGCATCCCCGAACCCTCAGTAAATGTACATATATATTCAGACCCATAGCATCTATGTCCACTTTAGCATCCCCGAACCCTCAGTAAATGTACATATATATTCAGACCCATAGCATCTATGTCCACTTTAGCATCCCCGAACCCTCAGTAAATGTACATATATATTCAGACCCATAGCATCTATGTCCACTTTAGCATCCCCGAACCCTCAGTAAATTTACATATATATTCAGACCCATAGCATCTATGTCCACTTTAGCATCCCCGAACCCTCAGTAAATTTACATATATATTCAGACCCATAGCATCTATGTCCACTTTAGCATCCCCGAACCCTCAGTAAATGTACATATATATTCAGACCCATAGCATCTATGTCCACTTTAGCATCCCCGAACCCTCAGTAAATTTACATATATATTCAGACCCATAGCATCTATGTCCACTTTAGCATCCCCGAACCCTCAGTAAATGTACATATATATTCAGACCCATAGCATCTATGTCCACTTTAGCATCCCCGAACCCTCAGTAAATTTACATATATATTCAGACCCATAGCATCTATGTCCACTTTAGCATCCCCGAACCCTCAGTAAATTTACATATATATTCAGACCCATAGCATCTATGTCCACTTTAGCATCCCCGAACCCTCAGTAAATTTACATATATATTCAGACCCATAGCATCTATGTCCACTTTAGCATCCCCGAACCCTCAGTAAATGTACATATATATTCAGACCCATAGCATCTATGTCCACTTTAGCATCCCCGAACCCTCAGTAAATGTACATATATATTCAGACCCATAGCATCTATGTCCACTTTAGCATCCCCGAACCCTCAGTAAATTTACATATATATTCAGACCCATAGCATCTATGTCCACTTTAGCATCCCCGAACCCTCAGTAAATTTACATATATATTCAGACCCATAGCATCTATGTCCACTTTAGCATCCCCGAACCCTCAGTAAATTTACATATATATTCAGACCCATAGCATCTATGTCCACTTTAGCATCCCCGAACCCTCAGTAAATGTAGAAGTGTCATGTAAGCTGATGCAACCGTGTGCATGGCCAAAATGTTTCATGTGATTTCTCCCCCACTTATCTCTATAGTTTATGGTGTGGTACACTTACTCCTGTACCATTAAAGGCATTGCCTCACTGTCCTCAAGCCTGACTGGGTTGCAACTGTTTAACACTGAAGGTGATGCTTGTAGCTCACTAGTGGGCTGGCTCACAGTATATGTGACGTGTGATGGGCTCAGGATAAGGCTGTCTGTATCTCATCATCACGGCAGCCCAGAGTAATGAGTGTGCGTACTGCACACCGACTCTCCCTTTAATTGCGCTGACAAATGCCAAGTCCTATGTCCCACGAGTAGCCCTAGAGCCATTTGGCTGGTTTCAGTCTAAAGCACCATCCTCATTTCTAATATGAGGTATTTGATGCATTGCCGTTGTCATGGAAAAGCGACGAAGGTTACCTACAGTACCATCCCTTTTCTATGCATTTCTGGGGGGGGGGGGTTTATCCTTTTTGTGAACTAGATATTTTGGCTACCTATTGTGTGCGAAAGTGAAGGTGCCTTTTGACAGTTCTGAGATGAATTCTGAGATGAATTGCATACCTGCTTTTTATTAGTAGGACTCCTTCAATAATACAACCAAATGAAAACATGAATTCCGTCTACTAAACTGAACTAATTGAAAGGAGGATTGGACTTTTCCTTACCTGCGTGCAAACTGGAAGTTGGCGGAGGCACTAGCGGAGACATTTCGGGGGCTTTCTTGGGGGCTACTTCCAGCTGAAACACAACAATTAGGCTCTGTTGGTGTTTTATCACTGGATCATATTTTATTAATGAAGGAATAGGCCATGTTGTTATAACTGCAGTCTTCTGTCATTCTTGAGAGCTGATGATGCACAAGTAAAGGACAAGCTGCCCTAAATCCAAAAGCAATCAGTCTCTGGTGGAACTGAATTCAATAAACTCAACGCGTATTTACAACCAAGGAGTCTGGAAAGGACAGGGTTTTGTGATAGGCCTTAACGCACGCTCACTTGATAACTCTCAATTCCATCCGTAGCATTAAACATTCCTAACTGTCTGGACAACCTGACTTGTTATGATGAAGTTAAGCGTGTCCATCTGCTGAGGATAGCAAGAATCACATTTCCTAAGTCCTTCACTGGGCTCGCAATCAATAACCATGAATGAAAACAGTTTCTTGGGCCTCCCGGGGGCGCAGTGGTTAAGGGCGATGTACTGCAGCAGCAGCTGTGCCACCAGAGACTCTGGGTTTGCGCCCAGGCTCTGTCGTATTCGGCCATGACCGAGAGGTCCGTGGGGCGATGCACAATTGGCCTAGCGTCGTCCGGGTTAGGGGGGTATCGGTAGGGATATCCTTGTCTCATCGCGCACCAGCGACTCCTGTGGCGGGCCGGGCGCAGTGCGCACTAACCAAGGTTGCCAGGTGCACGGTTTTTCCTCCAACACATTGGTGTGGCTGGCTTCTGGGTTGGATGCACACTGTGTTAAGAAGCAGTGTGGCTTGGTTGGGTTGTGTATCGTAGGACGCATGACTTTCAACCTTTGTCTCTCCCGAGCCACACTGATAGATAGTAGCTACTAACAATTGGATACCACGAAATTGGTGAGAAAAAGGGGTCAAATTTAAAGAAAGAAAGAAAGAAAAAGAAAAGGGTTTCTTTCATGTGAAATGTATTTCATCAGTTATTCCCCTAAAATGATACAAAAGCTAAAGCAATATGTACATAAGCTTCTTTGGAAACTTGAGCTTCAAAACAGAAAACCAAAGAGCAATTTGAGCTTGGCCAGCTCAGCTGCTTCATTTTCATTTGCCTGAGATCTCTGAACACACAGTTTAGCATTAGGTGTTTTTTTGCACTGGAAAGGTCTGATTGGTCTGCTGTCTCTTTAATGCCACATGCTGATTGGCCTGCTATACATTCATCACGTACTGATTGGTCTGCTATGTTTTTACAACATACTGATTGGTCTGCACTCTATCGCATGCTGAGTGCAGTGCAGAGACGGCTGACAACAACACCTACCTGTGGTGAGGGGGAGAGGTGAGAGTGGTCGGGAGAGAGTGGGGGAGGGGGTCCCGACTGCCAGACTCCTTCTCTTGTTGTTACGGCAACTGTGTGGAAAAGGGAGAGAATTGTTTTGTGTGATACATTAGAGTAGTGGAATGTAAACCGAGTTGTGATATTGGGGCTTGGTTGTAACATGCAGGTGTTCTGATTATTTAGCCTGTGTGATACACTAATGCACATTTCACCACCAAGTACTGAAAAAAGTAATTCATTTCTAATTAAAATGTATTGGAAAACGATTTGGACCTCTTGTTTTTGGCTTGTACACCTACCTCACACAGTAGGCAGTAGAAATTGAATTACCATCTAATTTGGTTAAATTGGACAACTTTGCTTAACACAAATTAGTCAGCTTAGCAGTCCATTGATAAGAACACAGTCTCTGTTTTTGGAGGGCTACGGTGCTTGCAGGGCGTGTCCCCACCCGGCTCCATGACCGAGGGTAGATTTACAGAATGCAAGGAACTCATTTTCAGTTTGTTTGTTTCATAGATGACTGATCCCCAGCCCCATTGTTGATGTTGCGCTGCCACAGGGCCACTGTAATATCAATGCCATCTCGTTGGCAGTGACCTAAAGTAATTGAGAAGCTCAGACGACAACTGAGCCTGACATTTCTGGGTCGGCATGGAGATGAGATTCATGCGCCTCAAACCAAAGGCATTAACTGGGAGAGATGTTTGTTTAATAGCAGAACTCAACTGAGAATACAAAAGATCCCCTTGTAATAAAATGTATTTAATTCATATATACATTTATCAAACTTTGATCTGTCCATGTCAATTGTTTCACAAACCAATTTTCATTTGCAAAAACAACCTGCCAAGATTAAATCAAAATCCTAAGCAAAACACTGAGGCAATAGAAAGTATTTCAATATCGGTCTCAGTCAAACAACAAGCTGTATTGCTTGTAGGGACTTTGCAGGGACTTGCACGGTACCATGCTTTAAGAAGCTAAGTGCAAATAGTAGACTGACATGTACTACGAACCAACAGAGATTGTGGTGAATGCTTGGCGGTTGACACAGCCGGTGTTAGCTGTCAGATGAACCATGAGATCTTCCACACCCACCAGGATTCTAAAACAACTGGTGTAGGCTATGGGCAGACTTGTACACAAAACATTCAGAACTGGTTCCCAAACTTGGTTCTCGGGACCCCAAGGGGTGAACGTTTTGGTTTTTGCCCTAGCACTACACAGCTGATTCAAATAAACAATTAACTATCAAACTTTAATGATGTGAATGAGCTGCGTAGTGCTAGGGTTGGACTTTGGGGTCCAGAGGACCGAGTTTGGGAAACACTGACAGAGTGACCAGGTGAATCCAGGTGAAGGCTATGATTCTTTATTGATGTCACCTGTTAAATCCACTTCAATCAGTGTAGATGAAGGAGACAGGTTAAAATAAGGATTTTTAAGCCTTGATACATGGATTGTGTATGTGTGCTATTCAGCGGGTGAATGTGTAAAACAAAAAGATTAAAGTGCCTTTGAACAGGAGTATCATAGTACTGGTTTGAGAGTGTCAAGAACTTCAACGTGTGTATCAAGAGTGGTCCACCACCCAAAGGACATCCAGCTAACTTGACAATTGAGGAAGGCATTGGAGTCAACATGGGCCAGCATCCCTGTGGAACGCTTTCGACACGAGTCCGTGCCCCGACAAATTGAGGCTGTTCTGAGGGCAAATGGTCTCTCTGAGAAAGATGTTCCTTGTGTTTTGTATACTCAGTGTATATTGACTGGCTTGCCAACGTCTGCTACTGTAGTGAAATAGATTTTCTTTGTGATTTCACAAGGATGAAAAATGTTTTTGGGGAATTTAGAGACGAGAAGTTAATATAACTAATATTCATGTGAATAAATTAATTTTACTTATATACTTTTGCTAGACTATAGCCTATACTGTAACGAACAAGTTGTGAGGCTTCGGCATGAACAACACTGTCCCTCCCTATACAGCTGCGGCTTCTGTAAGTCAAAACATTATAGGCAACAATAACGGCCACATTTCTCTATTGGAAACAAAACTAGGGTGGATGTAACCAGACACATTGTAGTAGAGTAGAGAAATCATAACACAAAACCAGACTGAACATCAACATGAAAACAAAGGCCAATTTGTGCCATTGTTGTGAATGAAAAGGTACGCTGTTATTGAAGAAAATCTTAAACAAAAAAAGCATAGCCTTATAATTATTAAATGCGACGTAATTTTCCTGAATAGTTGTCCCTGTGGTCTTGGGCTTTGACTCAGACAACCAAAATACTAAATGCAATAGGCTGCACGGGCTCATCCATAAGAGATTTGCATGATCGCTGATTAAAATAGTTTGACAAGTCGGCTGATAGAAGAAAATCAGGTTACCTTTTTGATCTTTTCATCATGGCCCCAGTCACAAAACATGTTTTGTAGCTGGGCAAAACGGTCCAATAGTAATTCTGATCAGACATGATGAATTACAGCGATGGAAAGGGGTACTTTGAATCGAGTTTGGTAAATGTCCACTCTCTCTTGAATAACACAATTTATATTTCCTCGAAATGTTTCGGAGAGTACTCGGTGTCCGAAACCAGAAACTCCGACAAGGGTTGGTACGATCTGACTCCATACCCGTGGCAGCTCAGGCAAGTAGGCGCTAAGCAACTGTTGATGCCATCATCTCTTTATTTCTTCCATGTGAATTTTCGGAAAGGCATCTGTTGCGGACTACACTCTGGAATCTTTCTCAATCACCAAAACATGTTAACTCCAGAAACTGCTAACACCGCGCAGATACATGTGTCAATCCATCAATTGGAGGAGGAGGGATTGCCGCCGAAGGAAGGAAGTTGTCATTTAGACTGGGGGATGTAGCATAATGGCGCGTTTATGTAAAATAATGATAATAGATTTCACCGTCACTGTATGTTGTTCGCATGACTATTTAAAAAGCCTCGGGCAAATTGATAAAATATTAACAAGTGCAACTATTATGCTGCTATTCGACTGTAACACCAGTGTTACACAGTACACTAGTGTATAATACACCCTTATGTTATAGGGAATTCTGGCATGCCCCAGTATCTATGCATTAAAGATGTCGATGATGAGTAGGCCTCTGACGTTTCTCCTCTCCAACGCCCAGGATGCTTCGATTCAAACTCCCATTAGACAGCTCTGCAAGCTTGTCTGTCTGATTTTTACTATGGCTGAGGATAACAAGTATCACATTTCCTAAGTCCTCCACCGGGCTCACAATCAATAACAGACAAACTAAACACCTTCTTTGCCCGCTTTGAGGATAATACACGCAGCCCGCTACCAAGGACTGCGGCCTCTCCTTCTCCAGTGGCCAACGTTTAAACGTGTTAACCCTCGCAAGGCTGCGGGCCCAGAAGGCATTCCTAGCCGGTCCTCAGAGCATGCGCAGACCAGCTGGCTGGTGTGTTTACTGACATATTCAAGATGACCAACATTGTTCTTGTACCCAAAAAGGCAAAGATAACTGAACTAAATGACTAATCACCAGTAGCACTCACTTCTGTCAACATGAAGTGCTTTGCGTGACTAGTCAAGGATCATATCACCGCCACCCTAGACCCACTTCAATTTACATACCGCCCAAATAGGTCCACAGATGATGCAATCGCAATCACACTGCCTTGCCCTTGGGGCTTCCGAGTGGCGCAGTGGTCTAAGACACTGCATCCCAGTGCAAGAGACATCACTGCAGTACCTGGTTTGAATCCAGGCTGCATCACATCCAGCCGTGATTGGTAGTCCCATACGGTGGCGCACAATTGGTCCAGCGTCATCCGGAATTGTCAACATCTCTAACGCACTGATACCAGGGCGGGGCTGACAGTGAGGACTTGAAGAGCAGAATCAACAACCTCTGCATAATCAAAACAATTGCTTTGTGAGGTGTTAAATTCACAGTTAGCCTTTATGGAAATGCAAGCTGAAAAGTAGGCCACCAGCAACACTACATCAATTTAAATATTATGGGGAGACCTATACATTTGGCAGCCAAGCCCTAGTTATTAGTGTAACCTATTATCTTCTAGACATGACGTTGAAATATCTTCAAGCCTACATTAAAAACCTCCAGGCTTTCGTCATAAGGGGGCGGCAGGTAGCTTAGTGGTTAGAGTGTTGGGCCAGTAACCGAAAGGTTGCTGGAACGAATCCCCCGAGCTGGCAAAGTAAAAATCTGTCATTCTGGCCCTGAACAAGGCAGTTAACCCACTGTTCCCTGGTAGGCGGTCATTGTAAATAAGAATTTATTCTTAACGGACTTGCCTGCTTACATAAAAATAAGAATCAATTCAATTTGAAAAACAAAAAAGAATTACCAGGTGCAGTATGGAAAAACTGGATCCTGTGTGAATCGTCCTCTGGAATAGCACACGCTAGTAATACTTGTCCGAATAGGGCTAGAACATGGCAAAGAATAGGCTTATCAGCGTAGAGTGAGCCGCATCATCCCATGGGATGATTCACGGCTGCAGAAATACAGTGCATTCGGAAAGTATTCAGACGAATAGGCTTATCAGGTAATTTATTAAATTAAAATTTTTCCTCACACAATACCCCATAATGACAAAGCGTGAATTTTTTTGTTGTTGTTTGTTTTCAATTTATTGAAAATGGAGTATAGAAATCTAATTTACATAAGTATTCACACCTCCAAGTCAATACTTTGTAGAAGCACCATTGGCAGTGATTACAGCTGTGAATCTTTCTGGGTAAGTCTCTAACAGCTTTCCACACATGGATTGTACAACATTTGCCCATTATTCTTTTCTAAATTCTTAAATTTTTCCTATGCTTAGCTGCATTCTGTTTCTTTTTTATCCTGAAAAACTCCCCAGTCCTTAACAATTACAAACATAACCATAACATGATGCACCACCACAATGCTTAAAAATATGGAGAGTGGTACTCCGTAATGTGTTGTATTGGATTTGCCCTGAACACATCACTTTGCATTCAGGACAAAAAGTTATTGACTTTGGCACATTTTTTTCAGTATTACTTTAGATGCATGTTTTTGAAAAAAAAATATTCTCAAAATGGTACAGTAAAAATGCTTCCAGTCGATAACATGCATAGTGGAGTATTTATACTACATTCATCCAATGAGTTTGCTGACAAAGAATTTGAAACATTTCTTTAATGTGTAATGAATGCCATTAATGCCAGTATGTCATGTAAGTAGTTTGAAAGGGTGCATTTTCTAAATGGTGCATTATTTTTGTATGACTACCCCTTCTCTGTACCCCACACATACAGATAATTGTAAGGTCCCTCAGTCGACTACTGAATTTCAAACACAGATTCAACTACAAAAAAGGAGGTTTTCCAATGTCTTGCAAAGGGCACCTATTGGTAGATGGGTAAAAATAAACCGCTCAGGGATTTCACTATGCCACTAATGGAGACTTTAAAACAGTTTGTTTTCTCCTATCACAGCCATTAAACTCTGAGGATGGATCAACAACATTGTAGTTACTCCACAATACTAACCTAATTGACAGGTGCAGAATAAAAATATTCCAAAACATGCATCCTTTTTACAACAAGGCACTTAAGTAATACTGCAAAACATTTGGCAAAGAAATATAAAAAATGTCCTGAATACAAAGCTGTAACGGCGTTCTTCGTTTGTCGAAAGAGAGTCGGACCGAAATGCAGTGTGGTGGTTAATCATGACTTTAATGAAAAGTGAACACATGAAATAACTATTAAATACAAAAACAACAAACGGAACGTGAAACCTAATTATAGCCTATCTGGTGAAACTACACAGAGACAGGAACAATCACCCACGAAATACAAAGTGAAACTCAGGCTACCTAAATACGGTTCCCAATCCGAGACAACGAGAATCACATGACTCTGATCGAGAACCGCCTCAGGCAGCCAAACCTAACTAGACACACCCCTAATCATTAGCAATCCCAAATCCTATAAAACCCCAATACGAAACACAACACATAAACCCATGTAACACCCTGGCCTGACCAAAATATATAACGAAAACACAAAACACTATGACCAAGGCGTGACAGAACCCCCCCCCCCCCCCCCAAGGTGCGGACTCCTGGACGCACCTCAAAACCATAGGGAGTGTCCGGGTGGGCGTCTGTCCATGGTGGCGGCTCCGGCTCGGGACGTGGACCCCACTTCATTAATGTCCTAGTACCTCCCCTTCGCGTCCTGGGATAATCCACCCTCGCCGCCGACCATGGCCTAATAGTCCTCACCCAGAACCCCACAGAACTGAGGAGCAGCTCGTGACTGAGGGGCATCTCGGGACTGAGGGACAGCTCGGGACTGAGGGGCAGCTCGGGACTGAGGGGCAGCTCGGGACTGAGGGGCAGCTCGGGACTGAGGGGCAGCCCGGAACTGAGGGGAAGCCCAGTACTGAGAGGAAGCCCAGTACTGAGAGGAAGCCCAGTACTGAGAGGAAGCTCAGTACTGAGAGGAAGCTCAGGTAGGTAGTAGGCTCCGGTAGATCCTGGCTGGCTGGCGGATCTGGAAGATTCAGGTTGACTAGCAGATCTGGAAGATTCTGGTTGACTGGCAGATCTAGAAGATCATGGCTGACTGGCGGATCTAGCTGCTCTATGCAGACTGACAGCTCTGACTGCTCCATGCAGGCTGACAGCTCCTTGCAGACTGGCAGCTCTTTGCAGACTGGCAGCTCTGGCTGCTTCATGCAGACTGACAGCTCTGACTGCTCCATGCAGGCTGACAGCACCCTGCAGACTGGCAGCTCCTTGCAGACTGACAGCTCCCTGCAGACTGGCAGCTCCTTGCAGACTGGCAGCTCCCTGCAGACTGGCAGCTCCTTGCAGACTGGCAGCTCCTTGCAGACTGACAGCACAGGCTGCTCCGAACAGGCAGGAGGCTCCGGCAGCGCTGTAGAGGAGGAAGGCTCTGATAGCGCTGAACAGACAGGAGACTCCGGTAGCGCAGGAGAGGAGAAAGGCTCCAACAGCGCTGGAGAGGCGGGAGACTCCGACAGCGCAGGAGAGGCGAGGCGCACTGTAGGCCTGATGCTGGCACTGGTGATACTGGAGTGAGGACACGCACAGGAAGCCTGGTGCGGGGAGCTGCCACCGGAGGACTGGAGTGTGGAGGTGGCACAGGATGGGCTAGACCGTGAAGGCGTACTGGAGATCTTGAGAGTAGTGTTGGCACAGGACGTGCAAGGCTAGGGATGTGCACAGGAGACCTGGTGCGTGAGGCTGGCACCAACTTCACCAGCCGACTAACACGCACCTCAGGACGAGTATGGAGCGCTAACTCAGGTGCCATCAAATCCCCGACACGATCCGTCGGACGAATATGGTATCTATAGCACCAAGCTAGCAACTCCCTCATTACTCTCCACTCCACTTTCCCCATTAACTCCTTCACAGTCTCTGCTTCGCTCACCTCTAACACCGGCTCTGATTCTGGTCTCCTCCTTGGCTCCTCACGATTAACAGGGAGAGTTGGCTCAGGTCTGACTCCTGACTCTGCCACTCTCTCCCTGAGCCCCCACCCCAATACATTTTTGGGGCTGCTTTTCGGTTTTCGCTCTGCGCCGCCGTGTCTTTCTTTTCGACTCCATTCGTCTATAGCCCTCTTCGCACTGTTCCAGCGAATCCCAGGCGGGCTCAGGCACTCTCTCTGGGTCGGCCGCCCACCTGTCTATTTCTTCCCACGTCGTATACTCCAAGCCTCTGCTATCCATAACGTCCTCCCTTCGCTGCTCCTGCTGCCTGTTACCACGCCACTCGGTCCGTGTGTGGTGGGTGATTCTGTAACGGCGTTCTTCGTTTGTCGAAAGAGAGTCGGACCGAAATGCAGTGTGGTGGTTAATCATGACTTTAATGAAAAGTGAACACATGAAATAACTATTAAATACAAAAACAACAAACGGAACGTGAAACCTAATTATAGCCTATCTGGTGAAACTACACAGAGACAGGAACAATCACCCACGAAATACAAAGTGAAACTCAGGCTACCTAAATACGGTTCCCAATCCGAGACAACGAGAATCACCTGACTCTGATCGAGAACCGCCTCAGGCAGCCAAGCCTAACTAGACACACCCCTAATCATTAGCAATCCCAAATCCAAAAAAAAAACAATACGAAACACAACACATAAACCCATGTCACACCCTGGCCTGACCAAAATATATAACGAAAACACAAAACACTATGACCAAGGCGTGACAAAAGCATTATTTTTGGGGCAAACACAACACATCACTGACCACCACTCTTCATACTTTCAACTATGGTGGTGGCTGCTTCATGTTATGGGTATGCTTGTCATTGGTAAGGACCAGGTGAAACAATACTGCTAGTACAAACTCGAACCCAGGCGCAGAGAAACACAGCAAGCAGAGGTAAGGGTAAATCCATAACTTTTACTTAGAGTCAAAACAGAAACAAGGCAACCACACAAGAGCACACTAAATAAAACATGAGACCTAAGCAAGGACACAGACCAAATGAGGAACCCAAATAACAAGGCAACCAGGTGAACAGAGAAAGTAATTGAACACAGGTGAATCCAATAAGAAATAATCAGGGTAATCTGGAAACTAGAAAACAGGGTAAGGGTGCCCTCCAGCGGTAACCTAAGTAAGTAATGATCAGGGAAACTAGAAAACAGGGTAAGGGTGCCCTCCAGCGGTAACCTAAGTAAGTAATGATCAGGGAAACTAGAAAACAGGGTAAGGGTGCCCTCCAGCGGTAACCTAAGTAAGTAATGATCAGGGAAACTAGAAAACAGGGTAAGGGTGCCCTCCAGCGGTAACCTAAGGAAACAACAATCAAAAAACAGAAACTGTGACAGACTTTCTGACCTTCACGAACAAGTGGTGAGAGAGGAGTCTTTCAAGAACCTGGCGAGCATGTTGGCTGTGTTCAACCATGGACCTGGAGAATGTCATCCAGGTACACACACACGAACTGGTGAAGGAAGTCACACAGCACATCATTCACCAGTGCCTGGAAAACAGCTGGAGTATTAGTAAGTCCAAACGGCATGACACGGTACTCATTATGTCAATTTGGGGTGTTGAACGCAGTCTTCCACTCGTCTCCCTGTCTGTTGCGCACCAGATTGTACGCGTTCCGTAAATCCAACTTTGAGAAAGTCTTTGAGAGACTCCACGGAGCTACGGTTCTCGACGGTAATGTTATTTAAACCCCGGTAATCGATAAAGGGACATAATCTCCCATCCCTCTTTCCACAAAGAAAAAACCCGCTCCTGCAGGTGAAGTGGACAGCCAAATAAAACCAGCCGCCAGTGCCTCCTCAATATAACTGTTCATGGCTGCAGTCTCTGGACCTGAGAGAAAATACAGACCTCCTCTCGGAGGACTGGTGCCGGGCAGGAGGTCGATGGCACAATCGTAGGACCTGCGGGGAGGCAGTTCGCTGGCCCTTCGTTTGCTGAAGACCTGACCCAGATCCCAGTAATCCCGACATATGTGGGAAAGATCAGGCTTGTCATCCCCAGCTGGGGAAACAGGAGAATCGGAAGCCTCCAGATGAGCAGGGCCGGAAAGATGTGGGGAGAATTGCTGGCAGGTGGACTGGCATGAAGGATTCCATCCCAGAACTCTTCCCGAGGGCCAGTCAATTTGAGGATTATGGATAGAAAGGCATGGATGTCCAAGAACCAGGGGAGGCTCAGGAGAGTCCACCAAATGTAACTGGATAAACTCCACATGATAATCCAGGACTCGTAGCTGAATAGGCATGGTGACTTGCTTCACCTTCCCAGACCCTAGGGATTGACCATCCAGCGCAGTGACCGACAACGGAACATCCAGCTTAGTGAGAGGCAGCCCCTGTTGGCGAGCTAATGTGTGAACCTGAAAACAGCAAGTAGCCCCAGAGTCTATGAAAGCAGGAATGTCCAACTGCGCATTGTCCCACCGCAGGTTGGCCATAAACAAGGTGCGTACCATGTCAGCAGCTGGAGACTCTGACTCGCCGGTATTCTCCAGTCTACTGATGAGTCATCCCGTTTCCCGTCAGCTCGGGACAGGAGGCACGGAAATCTCAAGACTGTCCTACAGTAAAGACAACGCAGATCGTTATTCTTGCGCCTTTTCTCCAGAGCGGAAAGTCTGGTGCATCCCAATTACATTGGGTCCTCTGGAAGGTATGAAGGAGAAACAAAGCCGAATTAAGTACTCTGACGGGGTGCAGGACAAGCAGACGCAGCATGAGGCAGTGTTAACAAACGAAGAATCGACTTCCTCAGCGGAACCCGAAACACTGAACCTCTCCGTCCTCTCACGACGACATTCCTGAAGCCGGTTGTCAATCCAGAATGCCAGGACGATAAGCTCCTCCCAGGGTTGTCCCGGGGAGCCAGGTCATCCTTGAGAACCTTGCTGAGTCCATTCAGAAAGGTTGAGTGAAGTACCTCTGTATTTCGGCGACCGTCCGAAAGTCAATGGCGTAATCAGCTACGCTCCGGCTGCCCTGCCAAAGCGCAATGAGTCTTTGAGCAATGTTCCTGCCACTGATGGGGTGATCAAAAACCCTCTTCATCTCCTGGGTGAAGCTTTGCCAATTAAAACAAATGTCTGATTGCTGCTCCCATATGCCCGTGGCCCAGGCCATAGCCCTTCCTGAGAGCAAGGAGATGACGTATGCCACTCTGGAATGTTCGGTGGGAAAAACGTTGAGGCCTGCACCTCCAAGACCAGCGAGCATTGGAGTAGGAACCCACGACACCTCCCAGGATGCCCCATAGCTTTCCGGTGCCGGGAGATGAGGCTCCTGAAGGGAGGAAGACGCTGAGCTGGTAGGGAGTGGAGGGTTAGGAACAGCCACAGGTGCTGCAGCTGTTGCTCCCATCTGTCCTGTCTGCAGAGCGGACGCAAGAGTTCTTAAATCATCCGACAATGTCTGCAGCCACACCTCATGGAGACCAATCACAGTTCCATGGTGGGTGAGAGCCGACCGTAAATGGTGAAGTTCGGAATGTTCCTCGGACGACTGAGAAATCTCTGCTGGATCCATGGTTGGTTTAGGTCTATTGAAACAATACTGCGAGTACGAACTCTTAACCGGGCGCAGAGAAACACAGCAAGCGGAGTCAGGGTAAATCCAGAACTTTTACTTAGAGTCTAAACAGAAACCAGGCAACTGCACAAGAACACAGTAAATAAAACATGAGACCTAAGCAAGGATACAGGCCAACTGCACATCTATCACGTTTAATTGCTATATTGTAATTATTTTGCCACTATGGCCTATTTATTGCCTTACCTCCCTTATCCTATCTCATTTGTACACACTGTATATAGACTTTTTCTATTTTATTATTGACTATGTTTGTTTATTCCATGTGTAACTCTTGTGTTGCACTGCTTTGCTTTATCTTGGTCAGGTCGCAGTTGTAAATGAGAACTTGTTCTTAACTAGCCTACCTGGTTAAATAAAAAAATTAAATGTTCAACTGGGGAACCTAAATATTAAGGCAACCAGGTGAACAGAGAAGGTAATTGAACACAGGTGAATCCAATAAGAAATAATCAGGGTAACCTGGAGACTAGAAATGGGTAAGGGTGCCCTCCAGCTGTAACCTAAGGAAGCAACAATCAAAAAACACAGACACTGACACCGGGGAGATTTTTTGGCTTAAAAGAAATGGAATATAGCTAAGCACAGGCAAAATCCTAGAGGAAAACCTGGTTCCGTCTTCTTTCCAAAAGACACTGGGAGACTAATTCCCCTTTCAGCAGAACAATAACCTAAAACCCAAGGCCAAATCTACACTGGAGTTGCGTACCAAGACGACATTGAATGTTCCTGTGTGGCCTAGTTACAGTTTTGACTTAATTTGACTTGAAAATCTATGGCAAGACTTGAAAATGGCTGTCAAGCAGTGGAGGCTGGTGGAGGACGGGCTCATTGTAATGTCTGGAATGGAATAAAACATCAAACCACGCTTGACTCCGTTCCATAAACTCCATTCCAGCCATTACAAGGAGCACTTCCTCCAATAGCTCCTCTCACCGCCTCCACTGCTGTCTAGCAATGAACTTGACAGAGCTTGAAGAGGTTTTTTTGAAGAATAATGGGCAAATATTGTACAATCCAGGTGTGCAAATCTCTTAGAAATGTACTTAAAAAAGACTGGTGTTTCTAACATGTATTGTCTCAGGGGACTGAATACTTACCTAAACAAGATATATTAGTGTTGTTTGTCATGAATTTTTGATTAATGTTAGAATATCAATTTTAATTCAACTTTAACACAACAAAATGTGATAAAAGCCAATGGCATTTAAAATGTGGATTGACCAGATTGTTGACTTTCTCCGTTTTGAAAAGCTCACTTATGACCTCCACAAGAGACAGCCCAAGTTTGACTTTGGTCTCCACTAAATCAAATCAAATGTATTTATATAGCCCTTCTTACATCAGCTGATATCTCAAAGTGCTGTACAGAAACCCAGCCTAAAACCCCAAACAGCAAGCAATGCAGGTGAGGGTGCAGAACCTTGACACTACTCAACTATATTTCAAATTGGACAGAGTGAATGGGGTGATTAGGGAAATGAGCAGATACATGTTGTGTAAGGTGCTGTAAAATCTAAAAACGCATCTCAGCTAAGGCTAGAAATAGCTAATATATGTTTATTTTTTAAATTGTTCTTTGTGTATGTATATGTACATGTATGTAGGATATGTGTGTGTGTGTATGTATGCATGTATGGATGGATGGATGGATGAATGGATAGATATATATATAGAAAAAAGGAGGGGGGGGGCAATGAGTGTGAATACTTTCTGAATACACTTTATATCCACAACTGAAACAAATATCAAAGCTCTTTTTTGGGGTGGAATTTTCCTTTAAGCTACTTAACATGCTGGCAAAATGTTCTGATCGGTGCTAATGTATGAGCCAACAAGACAAGATGATCATGAGCAGCACTCACCTCAACTTTCCACAGCCTAATGGTAGACAAACCAATATCCACGTGGATATTCAGTGAAAATAAAAATCTGACATTGATTTATCACGACGTGAGTGATTCTAAGCAGCGCAAAATGGTGCTGAAATAGTTGAACACACGAGGTTATGAGTTATTCGTTTTGTTTTATAACAATTTGATCCCTTCAATTGCATTAGCCTACTTTATTCCAATATTTTCGTATTTCAGTGATATATTGCCACGGTAAAACTTCATGGATCCATCCAGTTATGGTTAAGAAAAAAGTGTTTGTGTTGGACTATGCGACGAGATGGGTGAAGTGACCTGCCTTACAAAGTTTAGAACAGGCAGATGGATACTAGTAACAGGCGCTGCCTAACAACCAGCTAGAGCTTAAGAGCGTTTTGCGTGCCAATGCCGCCTCAGCATTGCCTCAGCATTACCGCTCCATTTCATACTAAGCTGTAGCCAGAATTTAGCCGAAACCATGACGTCGGTTGGCTGAAATAAAAAAGTAGAGGCTTTATTGCCGGCAATACCTTTCATTTATTAAGAAAAGTCTGCAAAAAGTTGGTGGGATGCTAAAGTTGGTGGGAAAAGTATTGGTTTGAATGGTGTGTTAGACTCATTGCAAGTCTGTAGGCCTACTGTTTAACCACATTAGTTCACTCCCACTAAAGTGGCTAAGGACCAAATATGGGTCTGTCCACTCATTTCTGTTTTCCATTCAGTCTAGTCTCAGGGCTGAAACAGCCTACCCACCAAGCCAACTCTTGTCCTTTGCCGTGACTGACATGTAATTAGGAAACATGAGTAAAATCCAGTGCATGATGTGTGAAATTATTTATATTGAATTGCATATACAAATGTGTATTTCCAGACTAGTCGACAAGGCCTTTACAGCGCATGGAAGTGCATGCCTCAGGACTATACACAATAAATATAGTATTTTCATACAATGTGTGGAGGTACACTTGATGGTACACAAAAAAAATCACATTTACTGTTGTGTAAAATATATTTCACCCCACCAGTAATGTTCCCTCTAGACTGCGCCCTTGCACGGCAGCGCACTTTCTCCAGGTCTGCCGCGCAGAGGAAATCCCATGCCGCAGAGACGCAAGAGATTGAACTTCACTGAGTTCGCCCTATATAGATCAACGTTTTTTTCCGTGATCGAATAAACATTGTCAGCCCCTTGTCAATGCAACAAACCAAAACAAATCTAACTTTGCAAGAATGAGTCTCCGATTTTGTTGAGGCAGCAACACAATGTTGTAGGCAGAGCCAGAGCGCAACAGAGTAGAATTATATTGGCGGGGTAGCCCAACCGCGGTCTTTCAATCACCCACGCCTTTCAGATCAGAGCGCAGAGGTGCGCTTGTGCACTTTTGTTGATATTCTTTGCTAGTTAGGGAGTTATTCGCTAAGTTATATATAAGTATAGGTCAGCAATGGGGAGTTACTGCTTCCTACAAGAGCACAAAATGTGTAGTCTACATGTCAAGCTGTCTTTGAAAATCCAGTCAGGTAAAAAGTTGGTCTTAATTAAAAGGGGCAGTGTTTTATTTCAAGATAGGCTTGAATATGCAAATAAGCCAATATGCAGAGGAGTAGCCTACATTGTCTAATTCTCTGTATGGTCATAATTCATTTTATTTTGTCAAGTGGTTTCTTGCATCATACAACACAATACAAGTCCATTTACAGTCACCTATTTGGCCCATGGTGTTACAGACCAAGTAAAACGATCATGAATTAAATGTCAAGCCCTTCATAATGTAAAAAAAAACATTTTTAAAAGTCTCATGCAATGTAGGCCTGCACTTAACACCACATATAGGTTACTGTAGGATATATAATGGAAATGAAAAGCTATTTCCAAGTGAGAATTTTATGGGATTTGCTCCCTTGATTTTGTTGTTAGTCCACATTATGCTCAGATAGCCACAATAGCCTATTGGCTACTGGCACAACCTGTAAAGGTACAGCCTCAGTGTTCACTGTAAACGTGCGCCGGAAGTTGCACAAAATTCTCACAATGTTCAAGTATCTGTTCAAAAGGCCTACAGTTTGCGCAGTGTCCCAAAGAATTAGAGGGAACATTGCTTACTAGTATCTGCAGCCTCTGTTTTACCACTAGGCACTAGCGTTGCCTCTCATGGCAAGTAAAATGTCTGCTACTATGATAAATTGTTGACAGATAAAAACACCTTGTAACACCCTGTGGTTTTGTATCAAACAGTGTAATAAGAGCAGAGACAACCAGTGATATTCTTTAGGGATACTTACATGTTTCCCCTTCGTGGAAGGCTCAGCTCTTTCTGCAATCGAGAAAGAAAGATACATTAAAATGATGACAATGGCAGTAAAGCATTGCTTGATATCACAAGAGGCTGCGGAGGTACATAATAATAGCCGAAACGGAGCAAATGGAATGGCGTCAAACACCTAGAAACCTTGTGTTCGAACCATTCCACAATTCAGCTCCAGTCATTACCACGCGCCCATTCTCCCCAATTAAGGTGCCACCAACCTCCTGGACTTGATATACATTTCAAACACACCCGTTACATCCCCGAGGCATGGAACCAAAGGGTTAATGATTCTCAGAAACAAAATGAAAACAACCATTGATGGAGGTTGCCTTTGATTAGTCTTTCAAAGCCCCTCCACATCGAATATGATTCATACACAAACTGTGGCCAACGGTACAGACGGAAAGACTGGCTGATTATTTATGCACACCGTATGACAGCTATGTCCCCTGCTCTCCTCCTTTATGGAAAGATCTTATAGCTCTGGCCTAATTGTGGATATCTTCTCATTCATAGCTGCACATTATGTATGTTGTTCTCTTTGCTTTGGTCCTGTAGCCCTTGCATATAGGCAGGCCTATGTTCATAATAATGTACTCAACATGTATGCCAAAAATGCTGTGCCACAGTGTACTCTATTTCCAAAGATAAAAGCAGGTTGTTTTGTTAACCAAAAGTACATTCTCAATTTAGATTTTTCACGATGCAAATCAGCAATCAAATTAAAATTGCAGGTCCGTGTACGGTGGATGAACCAATCAATGTAATAGAATGAAAATACATGTTTTGAATATGTGGACAAGCACATTTCCACCAACATCTCTTTCATAATGGATTTAGAGCAAACAATGGTCAACGGATTTAAATAGCTAAGCCTCTATCCGAGTAATTGGTTGGAATGAAAAACAACAAAACACGTTAGGCCGTCGGGAGGGCTAGGCTTGACTCAGCTACAACCTACTGGCTATAGGACACATAAGTGAGCATAAAGGGATGTTTCTCTACCAGTCATCCATCCCTGAATCCAATTGAGCCCAACGCCCATATCACCACAGCAACCGAGTGATGGCAATACAGCTGCGTTCCTTGAGTCACAATCATTATTATGGCAACGCTCTTTGTTTTTTTTTGTAGGAGAATAAGACATCTATAGAACATCATGTCTGTCTGTAGAAAAAAACTGTCTGTGGTTAAATGTATGTATTAACTACACTTGCGCATCCACAAGCTCGCCCTTCAGTGCCACCGCCTACTCAAACGAAGGGGCATCATTCATATGTGTACAGAATGGATCGATATTGTAGCCTATTCATGACCATTTCAAAACAATGTAGCAGTGGGACAATACATTCGATGCGAATTTGTTTTGAGATATCTAACATTTGTGGTCACAATGGATAGAACTACCCTTGAGGACACCTAAAAGTGCGTCCAATGTAAACCGTTTAGTAAACAGCAATTGACAATCCCTAAATATCCCTTGAAATAGAGAAAGAAGAGAAACGCATGTGTGCCCTAATGCGTGTCAATACCTGTTTGTGTAGACTATCATTAATTGTCGAATGTCACAACACAAATGCAAAGCCTGGGTGTATTTTTTTAATCTTCAGTAGCTATGCTGATGTTTTACTATTATGGGGGTTATTACCTGCAGCCCACGACGCCTCAAAATGTTTGGCTCGTCCATTGTAGAAAAATAAATTATTATAATACCGCTGACTCCCTTTTTAAAATTTCATTCAACCCATACTGCGTCCTCCTGTATCCTGCTCATCATCAATGCGACTGGATGAGAGCTGAACAAAACCGAGCATTTCGTTTAATTGTCAGGTGACCGGGCAGCGGTGAGAATTGGGAATGAATGTGCAGGGAGGGACTTCTGACAAAGCGCCTATGGGTGGCAGTGGGCTGATTCATTCAGTTCGGTAACGCTAGGCATATCATTGAGCCAATGCAACCTTTTTCAACCATGGCTAACTTGTTGAAAGTTTACATGGGGATTTTTTAATCAGGTAGGTGGTATATGCACTAATTACCTATTTGCAGTACCTCCATTCTATATATATATATATATATATATATATATATATATATATATATATATATATATATATATATATATATATATACACCTGTTCTGTGTTCACAAGAAGGAACAAATTGCTTAAAATCCCATTCAGATGTTGTCTATCATGTTGATATATATACTGAACAAAAATATAAATGCAACAAGTTACAGTTCATATACGGAAATCAGTCGTTGGAAATAGATTCATTAGGCCCTAATCTATGGATTTCACATGACTGGGCAGGGGTACAGTCATGGGTGGGCCTGGAAGGGCAAAAGCCCACCCACTTGGGAGCCACTGAATGGTGAGCAAGGCCCAGTCAATCAGAATGAGTTTTTCCCCATAAAAGGGCTTCATTATAGACACAAATACTCCTCAGATTCATCAGCTGTCAGGGGGGCTGGTCTCAGATGATCCCGCAGGTGAAGAAGCCAGATGTGGAGGTCCTGGGCTGGTTACACATGGTCTGTGGTTGTGAGGCCAGTTGGACTGGCTAATTCTCTAAAACAACATTGGAGGCGGCTTATGAACATTAAATTATTTGGCAACAGCTCTGGTGGACCTTCCTGCAGTCAGCATGCCAATTGCACGCTCCCTCAAAACATGAGAGAACTTGAGACTTTGTGTTGTGTGACAAATTTTAGTGGTCTTCTATTGTCCCCAGCTCAAGGTGCACCTGTGTAATGATCATGCTGTTTAATCAGCTTCTTGATATGCCACACCTGTCAGGTGGATGGATTATCTTAACAAAGGAGAAATGCACACTAACAGGGATGTAAACAAATGTGTGCCCAACATTTTGGAGAAATAGGCTTTTTGTGCGTACGGAAAATGTCTTGGAATTTTTATTTCAGCTCATGAAACATGGAACCGACACTTTACATGTTGCGTTTGTATTTTTTGTTCAGTATATACACCACTTAATGTACTAATCAACACAATATCAAGGTTCATTTGACCCTTTATATGTGTGCACTATAGTGTTCCATATGTTGTGTAACTCTATACAGTGGTCACATCATCATTGGCTCAGGCAAATTACATTTTTAGACCAGGGTGGACTGGGACCAGAAATTAGCCCTGGCATTTCTAACACACTGGGACCATTTTTTTTTTACTGGATTCCCCTATAACCAAATAATTGTCAGTTATAAGTTAGAGACCCACTAGGCAAAAAATGGACCAGCCCATCTGGCATTTGCCCAAAATGCCAGATGGCCAGTCCATCCCTGCCTTCAGATTACCAAGAACAATGGTGCATCTCTGACAGTCAGATGGAGAAAGGGCTTGATGATCTATGGTGCCAGTCTCCAAGTGGCACCACAATGTTTTCATACAACAATGGCTGTGTCTTGTCATGCGGTGTCACACATTCATTGATGTGAACCGGTAAAATGAATCATTCCTTGTTCTCATTTTGGGCATTGTCTCTAATCCTGAGTGTAACCCAAGGTCATCTTCCCAAGTAAGCATTAATATCCCCAAAATGTTGAGGAGGAAATAACCTAGGTCTAGTATGTCTGTCATCTATAGAGGTTTCATGTCATCACAGTCATCCCTTTTCCTTAAACATGTGTTTTTATATCTCATATCCACTTATCTTCTCTTACCATGAAATTGTTGCAATTATTTTCAGTCAAGGGGGATTGAAAAACTATGCATCCAACTTTATCATTATGAAGCTTCATTTGGTTTTGCTCGAGGCACCATATTGAATGTCTACAGGCCACTTTCTTGTCCTCTTTTTTTCTATATGTCCTTTGCATTGGGATGCGAGGCAGGTCAATTGTAAATGATCAATGATAGTTAGAACTATTCAGCCATGAAAATGTGATAGAAAAATCTCTCTTTTTCTCTCTCCTCCTCCTCTACTGTTCCTCGTCCACAACAAGCCATAGCAACAGAGCAAATTGAAAGTACACCCAGTTGCCCAACAGGATTCAACCAGATGCATGTACTGTTCTGGGATGTGGGGAGTCAACAAGGACATGTAGTACCAAAAGGAAACTTGCTACAGTTTGCTACAGATCTGCTAAGTTTAAATCATTCCTAAGCACAATGAAATACTTTTGATTACAAATGAATGTAGCCCAGCTATAGTCTGTCTTAAAAATATCCACATTTTTCTTTCTATACATCTCCAGAGGACACATTCGATCTTATACACTATCATGATTTTTTATGTAGGCCTTTACATGTTATCAATAGCAACTACAAAATAAATGGCCCTAAACACTGATCCAGGCCCAGATTGGCGTTTTCTTCGCTAATGGTTCTAGTTAGGATTTGTGCCAGATTCTAGATCTGTGTGTAAGGAAATTTTTACCCAGAGCATATCTGCTTAAAGGGGCAATCAGCACTTTCTACATACCTTTTTTCACTAATTAATGATACTGTATGATGTACCCATTGACGCTTGAAGAATATAACTTGTAGATATGCTTAGTTCAACTGTTGTACTCCATCAGAACCCGAAATATAATCTTGTTTTATTCCAATGTTTGTTAAAGTAAATAGAAACAAACACTATATAGCCTCAAATCATGGTTAAAACTATATCCATGAATTTGAGTGGTTACATTTCTCCAGCCCCATCCCTCATTTTTTTCTGAAACGGGCAGGGATGACAGACATATTGTTAATGTTTCTACTACAGATTGCCACTATAGAACGCAATATATTCTCAGTGCCATTAGAGGGAGACATGCAGCCGTTCTACAGTATGTCCTGTTAGGCTCCCTCACTGGAAGCTCCATCCTCGCCCTGCCTCCTTGACAATCTGCCCTGAAGATCCTTTCACATTGTGTGTGTGTGTGTGTGTGGATCTATGTTTACACTCTGTCTCCTGATGGGACACCACACAGTGTACACACGTAAACATCAGACTGTTTGTGAATGGAGCGTGAAGCAAACCATGCAGTCCAACAGAAATCCATCTCACATCTTCATATGAAATGAATGACTCATTTAAACGAAAGATGCCATGGGGTCAATTTATACAAATGTAGGATTTTAATTCGAGGCAGTTTGCTACATCAGGCAAATAATCGTGCAGCAACAGGAAATGTGGATTATAAATATAATTCATTTTTGTAGGGGTTGATATATTTTTCGTAAGTGAAAATGACACATTTCAGAAGCCTTTTTAAATGTCAAATACACCACAAGTCTTACATTTCCTGCATTGCGGTACAGTTTTCCTGCAATAGGATGATCAAATTAAGATCCTAAATCTGTATGAAGTTTAATGTTATCTAAGTAGGGCTCAGAGTTTTTCCAGGTAAGGTCACATTGTCAGCAAAACTCAGGTCCTTCCTAATGAAACACATTTCAGAGGGGGCAAATGGGTGAGATATTTGGGAAGAGAATGCTCACTAGCGCTTATGTTTCTTATGGATGACTATGGTTCAAACCTATTCAGATTGTAGATATTTAAGAAATGTAATAATTAATTATTCATGAATTGAAAACTTAATTGAATTGTAATTGAAAGCTCAATTAAATAGAATTGACTCAAAGTGACATCTTTACTTGTCATACCTGCATTGACATTGCTACATTGTATAAAATTATTGCTATAAAATCATAGTTATGCCATGAACAAAAAGTAAAAAACTAGAAATAATAGTTCTAAAACCATTGTTAAATACTGATACGTTCTTATAAAAAACGATTCAAGCTACTCAACAATACACCTTCTAAATACATATACCAACTCTTGAAAAGAGCATGCCCAAATGTCCACCCATTCCGTTAGATGGCATTGAAAATTAAGTGAAGAATGAGTGGTCACCCATATATGTGACAGGGTTGGGATCAATGCCAATTGAAGGCAGTCAATTCAGGAAGTAAACAAAAATGACAATTAAATAATCTGAAAAGGGGCATTTATTTTCAATGACTTCTCAATAAACTGAAAAGTAGAAGCTATTTATTTCAAAGGTTTTACATTTCTGAATTTTTTATTCAAATCACTTCCTGAATTGACTGCCCCTAATTCGAATGAACCCCGATAGGCTATACATCACTGTCACTTGCGGAATCCAGAATGTGCTTGTGATTGGGAGAGGCAGCGCTCTGTCATCAGTTCACAGGTGATTAAATTGTTGCAGTTTGCCATCCAGTCTCAAAAATAGAAAATTTCCTTTGTAATACTGGCAGTGGGCTTAAGCCTGATTACTCAATAGCCTGTCATGAGAAATGTTATGTCACTGTCGGTCTGCCGATGATTCATACTTGGTCACCTTTCACACACTTTTAGCCCCAAGGTGGAATGCACAGAGCACATGACTATTTCATCATGTCAGTGACTGTTAGAAAAAAAAGTGCTAACTAGAACCTAAAAGAGTTATTCAGCTAACCCCATAGAAGAACCCTTTGAAGAACCCTTTTGGTTCCAGGAAGAACCCTTTTGGCTTCCATGTAGAACCCTCTCCACAGATCCATCCACTATAATGAATGATTAAAGGATATACAGTAGTGTATGTAATTTACTTGACAAATGATGCGTGAGTATAGGCTAAAACTATTCTAAATGATTTACAATGCCTTTGGTTCTCAGGGATCATAAAGATAATACAGATGATTTGATGGACAATATTAGTTGTATCAATACGGTAATATATTGTATATGGAAACAATCCATTGGAATCCATCGACACAGTAAGAGCTTAAATGTTTTTCAGATATAATTCATATGATTTCTTTAAAGAACTACTCGACAAACCATGGTTTCCCAGCTCATCGAACATGAGATATGTACAGTACCAGTCAAAAGTTTGAACACAACTACTCATTCAAGGGTTTTTCTTTATTTGTACTATTTTCTACATTGTGGAATAATAGTGAAGACGTAAAAACTATGAAATAACACATTGAATCATGTAGTAACCAAGAAAGTGTTAAACAAATCAAAACATATTTTATATTTGAGATTCTTCAAGGTATCCACCCTTTGCCTTGATGACAGCTTTGCACACTCTTGGCATTCTCTCAACCAGCTTCACGAGGTAGCCACCTGGAATGCATTTCAATTAACAGGTGTGCCTTGTTAAAAGTTCATTTGTGTAATTTCTTTCCTTCTTAATGCGTTTGAGCCAATCAGTTGTGTTGTGAGAAGGTAGGGGTGGTATACAGTAGATAGCCCTATATTGATAAAAGACCAAGTCCAAATTATGGCAAGAACAGTTCAAATAAGCAAACAGAAACAACAGTCCATCATTACTTTAAGACATGAAGGTCAGTCAACGCAGAACATTTCAAGAACTTTGAACGTTTCTTCAAGTGCAGTCACAAAACCATCAAGTGCTATGATGAAACTGGCTCTCATGAGGACCGCCACAGGAAAGGAAGACCCAGAGTTACCTCTGCTGCAGAGGATAAGTTCATTAGAGTTACCAGCCTCAAAAATCGGCATTTAACTGGACCTCAGATTGCAGACCAAATAGATGCTTCACAGAGTTCAAGTAACAGACACATCTCAACATCAACTGTTCAGAGGAGACTGCGTGAATCAGGCCTTCATGGTCGAATTGCTGCAAAAAAACACCACTGAAGGACACAAATAAAAATAAGAGACTTTCTTCAGGTAGCCTGTTGGTTAGAGCGTTGGGCCAGATCGAATCCCTGAGCTGACAAGGTAAAAATCTGTCGTTCTGCCCCTGAACAAGGCAGTTTACCCACTGTTCCCCGGTAACCCGTCATTGTAAATAAGAATTTGTTCTTAACTGACTTGCCTAGTTAAATAAAGGTTACATTTTTTTTAAATTATGGAGTGATGGAGTGCTGCATCAGATGACCCGACCTCAATCCAATTGAGATGGTTTGGGATGAGTAGGAACGCAGAGTGAAGGAAAAGCAGCCAACAAGTGCTCAGCATATGTGGGAACTCCTTCAAGACTGTTGGAAAAGCATTCCTCATGATGCTGGTTGAGAGAACGCCAAGAGTGTGCAAAGCTGTCATCAAGGAAAAGGGTGGCTACTTTTATATTTATATTTTATTCTAAAATGGATCTAATTGTTTTTTTCCTCTTCAATTTACAGACAATACCCCATAATTACAAAGCAAAAACAGATAAAAAAATATCACATTTACTTGAGTGTTCAGACCCTTTACTCAGTACTTTGTTGAAGCACTTTTGGTAGTGATTAAAGCCTCAAGTCTTCTCTGGAATGACGCTACAAGGTTGGCAACCCTGTATTTGGGGAGTTTCTCCCATTCTTCTCTGCAGATCCTCTCAAGCTTTGCCGGTTTGGATGGGGAACGTCACTGCACAGTTATTTTCTGGTCTCTCCAGAGACGTTCAATCTGGTTCAAGTCCGGGCTCTGGCTGGGCTACTCAAGGACATTCAGAGGCTTGTCCCGAAGCCACTCCTGTGTTGTCTTGGCTGTGTGTGTCGTTGTCCTGTTGGAAGTTGAACCTTCGCCCCAGTCTGAGGTCCTGAGTGCTCTGGAGCAGGTTTTCATCAAGGATCTCTGTACTTTGCTCCGTTCATCTTTCCCTGGATCCTGACTAGTCTCCCAGTCCCTGCCTCCGAAAATCATCCCCACAGCATGATGCTGCTACCACCATGCTTCACCGTAGGAATGGTGGCAGGTTTCCTCCTGATGTGACGCTTGGCATTCAGGCCAAGGAGTTCAATCCAGAGAATCTTGTTTCTCATGGTCTGAGAGTCCTTTAGGTGCCTTTTCGCAATTAAAATTGGGCTGTCATGTGTCTTTTACCGATTGCTCAGTTTGTCCGGCCACAGTGTTCTTGGGGACCTTCAATGCTGCAGACATTTTTTGGTACCCTTCCCCAGATCTGTGCCTCGACACAATCCTGTCTCGGACCTCTACGGACAATTACTTCAACCACATGGCTTAGTTTTTGCTCTAACCTGTACTGTCAACTGTGGGACCTTATATAGACAGGGGTGTGCCTTTCCAAATGATGGCCAATCAATTGAATTTACCACAGTTGGATTCAAATCAAGTTGTAGAAACATCTCAAGGACGATCAATTGAAACAGGATGCACCTGAGCTCAATTTCGAGTCGCATAGCAAAGGGTCTGAATACTTATATAAATAAGGTATTTCAGTTTTTTATTTGTAATAAATTTGCAAAAAATATCTACAAACCCGTTTTCACTTTGTCATTATGGGGTATTGTATGTAGATTGATGAGGGAAAAATATATTTAATCAATTTTAGAATAAGGCTGTAACCTAACAAAATGTGGAGAAAGGGAAGGGGTCTGAATACTTTCCTAATGCACTGTATATACAAATACATATATATTTAAATCCTTTACATAATGATGACAATACATACAGTATAAGTGCGGAAGGAGTGCTCACCTGATAGTGGAGAGGTGTGGCCATGCAGGAGCTGTATAAATGAAAGCATGTCTGAAATTTCATTCATAACATTGACATCTCCTCTGAGAACAAACCTACCATGCCTAGCTCAGTCACACAGTGCTTTCTCTTCTCTTGGGTGGTCCTCATCTTCAGCCTCTGTCAGGGGGAGGGCCGACCCCGCCTGGGGCAGGAGGAGAACCAGAGGGCCTTGGTCTTGGAGTCAGTGAAGACAGGGATCCTGAGCTCCATGGGGATGGAAAGGGAGGCCAGGCCCAGGGAAATGGCTTCAGAAGAGGAGCTGATGAGGATGCATAGGCTCTACAGGGAAACACTGAGGCAGCTGAGAAGGAGCTCCAGTCAGGAGGGGGGAACCCAGCGTTCCCCAAGGAGGGCATCCACTGTGCTTCATCCAGCCACAGGTGGGTCCTTACTTAAAGATACATCGTTACTGTACTGGTTTCTAACACAATACAGGACCTGACTGTTGACATTCTAGCTTTAGATAGTGATCTGACTGCATGGAATTTAGCCTTTATGCAAAGTGTATTAATAACTTTGTATAAGGTGTGTACCTGTGTACCGAAACATTCTCCCACATTTGCGTCTTCGAGAAGAATTCAAATTCGCTTTTATGACAAAACTAACAAAAAGCATTCAAACACTTTTTTTTATTAATCTTAATGTACCTGTGAGTGTTTTCTGAAACCATATGTTGTGAGAATGAGTGAGTCATGCTCTGAGGAACAATTTTGTCTTAAAGGGGTTCATTTTTGTGTGCACTCCAACAAAAGCCTACCATTAACATTTGGTCTGGGCAAAGGCTTGATAGTAACACAGTACCTCTTCTCCAAAGCTTTTAAATCGTTTGACATCGTTTTCTTTTTTTGACAAGGCACATCCATTACCACTCTTAAAAGCACAACCTGTTCAAGCCATGACAGTAATTCTAAGTACTTGAGCATGTGTAACAACCCTCTTTTCACCTCTTTCAGTGGAGCCTCTCAAAGTGCTTTGGAGTGATGAGGAACATCCATCAGATATGCTTTGGTACAGAGCTGTATTCCACAAGAACCCACACATCAGGAAGGAGTTCACTTTGGCCCGGGCTGAGCTGAAGCTCTACAGACAGCTGTTGGATGGCTCTAAAGCTGCCGAGCCCACAATTAGGGATGAGGTTCATGTGAAGATCTATGAGACGAAACCACTGAACTCTTCTCTATTGATTCACACAGAGACCCTTGTTCAGACGGTCGCTGCAAGAACTGGTGATTTGACTTTGGACATCAGAACAGTGGTTGGTAAGTGGAGTGGGAGGTCGGACGGCCACTCTCTGGTTGTGGAAGTAGAACTGGCCTTAGAAGAGGGAACTGATCCCAAGAGGACCCCTCAGATGGTCCTGGAGGTAGACCTTGTAGAACCTAGATCAGCAGGCAGAAGGAGACGGACTCGCTCCAACAAAGAGGACAACTGTGACGAAGACGGTAGCTGCTGCCGAAAATCCATCAATGTGTCCTTCAAGGAGATTGGCTGGTCAGACTGGGTCGTGGCCCCCACTGGTTACAACATGCATTTCTGCGACGGCTCCTGTCCACACAACTACAAGCCAGCCAGCATGCACGCGCAGGCAAAGTCTCGTCTTCACCACATCAACAAGGGAGCAACACCTCACCCTTGTTGTGTGCCGGCAGCCTACGAGCCAGTGATCCTCATGCACTATGACAGTTGGGGAAAGTTGAAGCTCACACCCTTCAATGACTTGATTGTCAGCAAATGCCACTGTGCTTGAGTCCTTCAGGGCAAGCCCAGGCAAGGACAGAAAAAAGAGTCAGAACAAACCTTTTCCTTTAGTGCTACATATTGAAATAGAATGGATAATGTTTTCAAAGGATGTAAGAAAATAACATTTGTCATGCTCAATTAGTGACATTACTAATGTTCTTTTCAACAGCTAAGCAAACAAAAATACCCAACATTATCCATCACTTATGGATTTTGAGAGAAGTTACTGTGGAGCGATGACTGAAATGTACTATTTTATTTGGAAGATAAACTTTGTTAGTCTCATGTGGCCCATAATATCCTATTCTTCCAAGACTATGTACAAAATTATATTATTTATTGTAATTTATTTAACAGGGTCTAAAACTTATTTGTATTGTTTTGTAGTGTAGTTTTCAACGTTACACTATTTAGCTTGATCCTTACATCACTGTATTGTAAATATGTATTCAATTTAATGTAATACTATGTACAGTATTATTTCCAAACATTTTGGAAGTTTGTCCGGAAAAAAAACAACAATGTTGGATTGTTGTGCCTGAATGCGTATGCACACAAACTTTACAGTTTAACCCATGTGTTTAATTCCTTAGCAACAGTAAAATAACTTGAAATGATTGTGCTTTACGGAAAACCATCTAGATAATATTTCAAAAGTTAGGGTGTGCCGTGAAAGACGTAAAAGATATGATAGCCAATATCTTGCATCTGTAGCTTTGAACCATTTATACAGTGGCTTTGACCAAAGACTGAATGACCTGCGGGACAAATTAACTAAGTATTTGATTTTGCATGACAGTAAGAATAGCACACAGAACACATTACGACATGAATTGTAAACTCAGCACCGTGAACAGATATCATATCTCTAAACAATAAATACAATTTATTTTAATGTAATATAATGTGAAAGGCAATACTGTATCTCGATAACCACAATGAAATATTATAGAGATAAGTTCGGATAAATAAAGAGAGAACAAATAATGCCAAAGATAGTGTTTGATAATTATAAGCATCATATCTAATTTTTTATCAATGACAAAGATAACAAACAATAAACAGGCAGCGGGCAACATAACCTGATGGTTTTTCTATCAAACAACTTAATAAACAACACTCATTCAACAAAACAACTCAATATACAGTGGGGCAAAAAAGTATTTAGTCAGCCACCAATTGTGCAAGTTCTCCCACTTAAAAAGATGAGACAGGCCTGTAATTTTCATCATAGGTACACTTCAACTATGACAGACAAAATGAGAAAAAAAATCCAGAAAATCACATTGTAGGATTTTTAATGAATTTATTTGCAAATTATGGTGGAAAATAAGTATTTGGTCACCTACAAACAAGCAAGATTTCTGGCTCTCACAGACCTGTAACTTCTTCTTTAAGAGGCTCCTCTGTCCTCCACTCGTTACCTGTATTAATGGCACCTGTTTGAACTTGTTATCAGTATAAAAGACACCTGTCCACAACCTCAAACAGTCACACTCCAAACTCCACTATGGCCAAGACCAAAGAGCTGTCAAAGGAAACCAGAAACAAAATTGTAGACCTGCACCAGGCTGGGAAGACTGAATCTGCAATAGGTAAGCAGCTTGGTTTGAAGAAATCAACTGTGGGAGCAATTATTAGGAAATGGAAGACATACAAGACCACTGATAATCTCCCTTGATCTGGGGCTCCATGCAAGATCTCACCCCGTGGGGTCAAAATGATCACAAGAACGGTGAGCAAAAATCCCAGAACCACACGGGGGGACCTAGTGAATGACCTGCACAGAGCTGGGACCAAAGTAACAAAGCCTACCATCAGTAACACACTACGCCGCCAGGGACTCAAATCCTGCAGTGCCATACGTGTCCCCCTGCTTAAGCCAGTACATGTCCAGGCCCGTCTGAAGTTTGCTAGAGAGCATTTGGATGATCCAGAAGAAGATTGGGAGAATGTCATATGGTCAGATGAAACCAAAATATAACTTTTTGGTAAAAACTCAACTCGGCGTGTTTGGAAGACAAAGAATGCTGAGTTGCATCCAAAGAACACCATACCTACTGTGAAGCATGGGGGTGGAAACATAATGCGTTGGGGCTGTTTTTCTGCAAAGGGACCAGGATGACTGATCTGTGTATGAATGGGGCCATGTATTGTGAGATTTTGAGTGAAAACCTCCTTCCATCAGCAAGGGCATTGAAGATGAAACGTGGCTGGGTCTTTCAGCATGACAATGATCCCAAACACACCGCCCGGGCAACGAAGGAGTGGCTTCGTAAGAAGCATTTCAAGGTCCTGGAGTGGCCTAGCCAGTCTCCAGATCTCAACCCCATAGAAAATCTTTGGAGGGGGCTGTTGCCCAGCCCCAAAACATCAATTCTCTAGAGGAGATCTGTATGGAGGAATGGGCCAAAATACCAGCAACAGTGTGTGAAAACCTTGTGAAGACTTACAGAAAACGTTTGACCTCTGTCATTGCCAACAAAGGGTATATAACAAAGTATTGAGAAACTTTTGTTATTGACCAAATACTTATTTTCCACCATAATTTGCAAATAAATTCATTAAAAATCCTACAATGTGATTTTCTGGATTTTTTTTCTCATTTTGTCTGTCATAGTTGAAGTGTACCTATGATGAAAATTACAGACCTCTCTCATCTTTTTAAGTGGGAAAACTTGCACAATTGGTGGCTGACTAAATACTTTTTTGCCCCACTGTATAACACAATTGTTTCGGGATATAACCCAACATTTTGGTGTGTAGAAGGCCTATTTTGTAAATTGTGAGAGATTTTGATATGAAAGTCATAGGATAGCCCATTTCAAAATACATTTTACAGTGTATGTATACACAGATATGAATATAAACATTTACAAATACAGTATAAATGTGTATTTGCGTATGTTTATTAAAGTATTTTATATACCGATATAATTTCAAATTGTGTATTCTAAAGCATAAACATATTTTGGGAAGCATACAGCATTGGAGGCTCCTCAGAGGAGGGAGGGGAGGACCATCCTCCTCAGTGAATTTCATAAAAATAAAATAGCCAAACATGAAAAAAGTTGGCTATTTTAGATAAAACTATACTAAATATTCACGTCACCAAATAATTGATTAAAACACACGGTTTTGCAATGTCTACAGTAGCCTCAACAGCACTCTGTAGGGTAGCGCCATGGTGACAGCTAGTTTCCGTCCTCTGGGTACATTGACTTCAATACAAAACCTAGGAGGCTCATGGTTCTCACCCACTTCCATAGACTCACACAGTAATTATGACAACTTCCTGAGGACATCCTCCAACATATCAGAGCTCTAATATAGTGCTGAAAGCATAAGCTACAGCTAGCTAGCACTACAGTGCATAAAATGTGATGAGTAGTTGACTCAAAGAGAGAGAAATACAATATGTAAAGAGTTTTGAACAAATGTATTTATTTATAAATGAAGGAGAAGCAAGTGAGGGAGAGAGAGAATATTTCATATTTTGTTTTCACTTTCACTTTCTCTTGGCTAGAGAATGTAGCTAGCTTGTGTAGCCTACTCAAACATCCGGCTCAAACAGAAAGGGATGCTATGTTAGCTAGCTGGCATTAGCGATGTAGGCTGTGTGTAGCGATTAGTGGTTATGATATGAAGGTTTGGCTTGGAAAGGCTTTTCACCTGGTTACAGACAGCTGATGTGTTGTGCACTGAAATCCACAACGAAGGGAAAAGGTGAGAGGAGAGTGCGTAGATGCGAGAAAGAATTCTACAACGAGCAAAATTATCATGCTGTGATCAAGGGTGTATTCATTCCGCCGATTCAGTTGAAAAACTTTTCACAAATGGAAGCAAACAGAATTAAAATGGGGATAAACATACCTGAATTTGTACAATAGAGACTCTCATTTGCAACTGTTGGATTAATGATTACACCCTAGATGCAGGTAAATGTGCGCAAGGGGGTATTGAATATGTCACTGTCTGTCACCTTTTCTCTCCACCTACGTTATAAACGTTCGTTCTTAGTCTAGGTTTTAGAAACCTCATGATAGGCAGATGGAAAATGTGAGTATCATGTAGTAGCCTAAACCTATCGACGTTACATTGAGCTGGGTGAATGGAATATCAATGACACTCATCCAATATGCTGTAATAGAAATAAGGCTATGCTCATTAAAAAAAAAGTGTCCTCCCTCATTTTAAACGTCACTGACCACCAATGGCATACAGTACTATGTACTGATGTCACATGTCCATTACTTCAGTAGATTGATGAGGGGTGTGACATATCAAGTGTCCGGGAAATTGAATATAAGTAAGTCATCAATCTCCGGACATATACAAATATTGACAAATATTGCCGTCTTCATTTGGTAAAAGTACAGCTAATGTACACCAGGAAACTCCCCAAGTTCTTTGTTCATGCTTACTGAAAGTCCATCCTCTATTTCTCCACAGCCAAGACCTGATATTAACACCCTCAATCTTACGTTTTGAAAGGTCTTGTTACCACCCAATGTATACAATTTGCAGGGAATGAAAATCTGAATCAGTCTTCATCATTGTGCAAACTTGGGTGGGTGGCGTTGGATGTTGAGTGCGGTTATTCAGGAGGCAGTGTTATAACGGGCTTTGAAATTAAGCTGTTTTTAACATTCACTCTCTTTCAGATGTACTCACTGTGGCGTGATAAATCTGAAAGGTATCCCATCACAAACTACAGTACCAGTCAAAAGTTTGGACACACCTTCTCATTCAAGGGTTTTTCTTTATTTGTACTATTTTCTACATTGTAGAATAATAGTAAAGACATCAAAACTATGAATTAACACATATCTAATCCTGTAGTAACAAAAGTGTTAAATCAAAATATATTTTATATTTGAGATTCTTCAAAGTAGCATCCATTTGCCTTGATGACGGCTTTGCACACTCTTGGCATCCTCTAAACCAGCTTCATGAGGTTGTCACCTGGAATACATTTCAATTAGCAGGTGTGCCTTGTTAAAAGTTCATTTGTGGACATTTCTTTCCTTAATGCGTTTCAGCCAATCAGTTGTGTTGTGAAAAGGTAGAGTGGGTATTAAAAGGATAGCCCTATTTGGTAAAAGATCAAGTCAATATTATGGCAAGAACAGGTCAAATAGGCAAAGAGAAACAACAGTCCATCATTACTTTAAGACATGAAGGTCAGTCAATCCCAGAAAAGTTCAAGAACCTTGAAAGTTTCTTCAAGTGCAATCGCAAAAACCATTAAGCGCTATGATGAAACTGGCTCTCATGAGGACCGCCACAGGAATGGAAGACCCAGAGTTACCTCTGCTGCAGAGGATAAGTTAATTAGAATAACTGCATCTCAGATTGCAGCCCAAATAAATGCTTCACAGAGTTCAAGTAACAGACACATCTAAACATCAACTGTTCAGAGGAGGCTGTGTGAATCAGGCCTTCATGGTAGAATTGCTGCAAAGAAACCACTACTAAAGGACACCGATAAGAAGAAGAGAAACACAAGGAATCGATATTAGACCGGTGAAAATCTGTCCTTTGGTCTGTGTCTTTGTGAGACGAAGAGTAGGTGAACGAATGCTCTCTGCATGTGTGGTTCCCACTGTGAAGCATGGAGGAGGTGTCTGGTTTGCGATCAGTGGGACTATCATTTGTTTTTCAACAGGACAATGACCCAACACACCTCCAGGCTTTGTAAGGGCTATTTGACCAAGAAGGAAAATGAGGGAGTGCTGCATCAGATGACCTGGTCTCCACAATCCCCCGACCTCAACCAAATGGAGATGGTTTAGGATGAGTTGGAACGCAGAGTGAAGGAAAAGCAGCCAACAAATGCTCAGCATATATGGGAACTCCTTCAAGATTGTTGGAAAAGCATTCCAGGTGAAGCTGGTTGAGAAAATGTCAAGAGTGTGCAAAGCTGTCAAGGCAAAGGGTGGCTACTTCGAAGAAACACAAATATATTTTTGGGTTACTACATGATTCCATGTGTTATTTCATAGTTTCGATGTCTTCACTATTATTCTACAATGTAGAAATAGTTTTAAAAAATGAAGAATAACACTTGAATGAGTAGGTGTGTCCAAACTTTTGACTGGTACTGTAGGTCAAAGGGATTTTTGCTTCCTTTCTACGTGTCTCCTTTAAAACACCAATGAAACACTATACTACTCACACAAGGTTCACTGCTGGAACTTTTCCAACACACAAGGGAGACTCAATCTGAATGTTTTTGGGCCATTTCTTCAGTTTGAGTATCACATCCTCATTTTCAATGTTTTTGCGAGACATCATGTTTGAACAATCACACTGACTAGCTTCTCTTCGTCCCCAATGACCAAACGTAATTTCATTAATCAAGCATCCAAATATGCATTCTCTCAGTGCAGGAGGAATGTTATTTATTGTTCATCCCCAGACAACCCATCACCAGTCCTCTCAACAGATGACATCACTTCACACTATTTGATAACCTCATCAGATTCAAAAAGGGTATCCTCCTGTCTTTTTTTTCTATTTCAATTTTTTTTCTCTTTCTATTTTATGAGAAAGGAGAAGCTGAAATCAAAGCCATCAGTAACTCTCTATGTGGCTGTAAGTTATTTATGATGAGGGATACCTGGAGAAAATCTGACCTCTCTGAAAGGAAAATGGATGGCCCTCCCTTCAGTAATATATATTTTTACCTGACCCTCCCTGAACGATTGGAAAAAACAAGAAATCCTCCCCTATACCCAGAATAATAATTCAAATATAACGTGGATAGCAGAGAACATGCCTACCGTTTACCCTCACTCCTAGGACAGACCAGAGCCTTAGATATGCAGTTTAGAAACTGGTTTAGAATCTGATAAGCTAAATTAACAAACCAGGCATGCATAGCTCACTGCATGATACTCAAAACCAAAGACTGGCCAAACTCATATTTAAAAAAAATTACTAAGGCATTTTTAGTTTCATTACTATTTAATTCCAAGTAATTGTTTTTTACAATTTCATTTATACAACCTAAATGCAAACTGTATAGGCATGTTGTTGAAATGCTGGGTGCTTCTGCCAGCCTGTAGCATGTCACAAACACTTCACAATTAATTGTTTAAATGGCAGGCTATACAGCAGTGTTGTGTTTAAGACAACCTAAAGCGAGACTGATTCGAGACCAAGACCAGAGCAAATCGAGTCCAATTCAAGACCATGATTGTAATTTTATCAAATCACTACCATAATAAGAGTTCAAAATATCCAGTATTTCTGTGTTCATATTTCAGAAAAACACATGGATTCTTTAGATATTCAGAACAGTAATAAAAATGCATGCTGAGGGGAAAATAGAGCCACTCTACAAAATATTACTAACCCAAACACAGTGGGGAACAATGGGCCTTCTACGCCTTCAGAGAAGGGCTTGGGATTTATAAAATAATAATAATAATAATATTTTCAATGATGTTCTGATTTCATCTCTTCAGTTTTTGTTGGAAATTAAAGGGTTAACACTGAAGAGAAAAGGATTTTCTTTGCTGGTCTCTGGGGAGATAAATCGAGTTAGCTAATTCAGCCATTGGCTAGGCCATCAGAAGCTAAATAAAGGCATCTGCCATTCAACTGTATAAGGGCAACATTTTGGGGTGACAGTGGAATCATCCATCTGCTAACCATGTGTATGTGACAAATACAATTTGATTTGATTTGATTTGATTTGATCATCTTTAGACTTAAATGGAAGGGACCATTTTTACAAAAACGTAACTTCTGCCTTCTTGATCTAACTAGCTGGCGGCTTGTAGGCTAGATTGCAGCGGCTGCAGCAGGTGTTATCAAAGAGGATATCGGTTCTAATTTGTTAGCTTCTCCCTTTACAAGAATAACTTTCAACAAGAAGTTCAGTTTCAAGTTATCATCATCTGGTGAATGAAACTGGGTTTTTTATTGGAGCACGCTAGCTGTTGTTAACCATCTCTTCGAAAATAACTTGTATGTGAAACATTGTTGCATTTAAAGTGGAACTGACAGCATTTTAGCTAAATTAAATCTTATTAAAATCTGTTCATTTCCACCCCCAGGAGGAATATGGCACTTAAAAATAAAGAAATCTGACAAGCGACCACTTAGATACAGTGGTGGAAAAAATACCCAATTGTCATACTTGATTAAAAGTACAGATACCTTAATAGAAAATGACTCAAGTAAAAGTGAAAGTCAACCAGTAGAGTACTTGTGTAAAAGTCTAAAAGTATTTGGTTTTAAATATACTTATGTATGAAAATAACATTTAATTGCTAAAATGTACTTAAGTATCAAAAGTAAAATTAAAAGTATAAATCATTTCAAATTCCTTATATTAAGCAAACCAGACAGCACAATTCTCTTGTTTTTTATTGACAGATAGCCTGGGGCACACTCCAACACTCAGACATAATTTACAAACAAAGCATTTGTGTTTAGTGAATCCGCCAGATCAGGTAGTAGGGAAAACCAGGTATGTTCTCTTGATAAGTGCTTGAATTGGACAATTTCCCTGTCCTGCTAAGCATGTAAAATGTAACAAGTACTTTTGGGTGTCAGGCAAACTGTATGGAGTAAAAAGTACAACCTTTTCTTTAGGAATGTAGTGAAGTAAAAGTTGTCAAAAATATAAATAGCAAAGTAAAGTAAAGCAACTACTTCAGTAGTACATGAAAGTATTTTTACTTTAGTACTTTACACCACTGCTTAGATATGGTAATTTCCAGTTTTTCATTTTTTTTATAGAATGTTTGGGAATTACGTATACTAAGCCATTTGTGAAAATTCTCTAGCACTATAGAGTGGGAAAACGGAGTGGGAAAACGGAGTGGGAAAACGGCCGTGCGAAAGTGGCCGTTACACTACAGTAAATAAAACATCTGTCTTGTCCAGGACCGGAGTCTTCACAGACCGGTGTGCTATAGCCGATCAGAGCGACAGTAGGCCTTTATACAAACAAGCCATTTGCCACACGGGCCTGCCATCATTCACTCTGAACTGGACTGTGTGTTTACAGGCAGTAGGGCCTGTCATCATTCACTTTGAACTGGACTGTGTGTTTACAGGCAGTAGGGCCTGTCATCATTCACTTTGAACTGGACTGTGTGTTTACAGGCAGTAGGGCCTGTCATCATTCACTTTGAACTGGACTGTGTGTTTACAGGCAGTAGGGCCTGTCATCATTCACTTTGAACTGGACTGTGTGTTTACAGGCAGTGGGGCCTGTCATCATTCACTTTGAACTGGACTGTGTGTTTACAGGCAGTAGGGCCTGTCATCATTCACTTTGAACTGGACTGTGTGTTTACAGGCAGTTGCAACAGCGTGACTTTAGATCATTAGAATGCATTCGCCAAAAGCCACAAAATAGACCAGAATGGATTTCTGATAATATGTAAACACCACAGAAGTTCTCTTACATATGGGAACTTTACAGTCTTATTAATGTAACAACCATGAAAAGGTAGACTCTCTCCCTCAGTTATGCACATCAACAAGATGGGGAATTGTAGGCTCCTCGTCCTTTGAGTTTTCCTATAGATTTAGATTTTCACTCTCAAAAGATCACTTAAATGTTTTATTTTTTTAAAACACATTTGATGGTTTAAGTCCACAACAATGCCACATCCACAAACCACATCAATCTGATTGGGTGGGCCTGTCAGGGCCCGGCTCCCCAGTGGGTGGGCCTCTGTCCACCCAGGCCCATCCATGTCTACGCCCCTGATGCAAACAGTACATGATGTTAATTGAGCATCAAAAACAGCCAACTGACCAACACTTTGGACTAAACTTTTTAAATACCTGGTTTGCATACCCATTGTTGCCTTAGTTAGCATTTACTGGCTGACATCATAAGTTGAAACGTTTTTCCTACCCTACCGGCTGCCGATGTCATTCTTCTGTGAGCTGCTCCATGCCAACACCAGCTGAGAGCTGAACACTCCTGCTGCCTGCAGATGATATTCAGCTGAAACTAGGTTGTTTGTGGCGAGCATATTTCACATGCTTTGCGATTGTGTAGGCTACTTTGTGCATGGTTTCCCTGTTGTACTACATAATTGATAAGTCGTATGCCTCCACTACACTACTTCGATATGCTTCAGTAGGGATTAAGAAGTGAGTATACTGTATGCAATGCCCACTGAAAAAACACAATCAAATCCCTTCATTGATACCACAAAACAAAAACAGACAAATAAAGCTTTTTACTCCAATTTGGCGACCCTCATAAAATCCGACATAGCACAAGTATTCCAAAGTATTATGTGAAAACAAGCATAGAAAACAGCATTGGCATTAATTTAACACATTTAAAAAACAAGGCTAGTATTATATTGTAATTATTTAGGTGACAACCTGGTTGATTAAAAAGATTGGGTTGTTAACACATTTGTTTTTTATATTAATACATGTGGGACACAAAAAAAGGCAGTGTAGAACAACACCATCATGCACCAACACCATCATGCACCAACACCATCATCCCCCAACACCATCATGCACCAACACCATCATGCACCAACACCATCATGCACCAACACCATCATGCACCAACACCATCATGCACCAACACCATCATGCACCAACACCATCATGCACCAACACCATCATGCACCAACACCATCATCCCCCAACACCATCATGCACCAACACCATCATGCACCAACACCATCATGCACCAACACCATCATGCACCAACACCATCATGCACCAACACCATCATGCACCAACACCATCACGCACCAACACCATCATGCACCAACACCATCATCCCCCAACACCATCATCCCCCAACACCATCATGCACCAACACCATCATGCACCAACACCATCATGCACCAACACCATCATGCACCAACACCATCATGCACCAACACCATCACGCACCAACACCATCATGCACCAACACCATCATGCACCAACACCATCATCCCCCAACACCATCATGCACCAACACCATCATGCACCAACACCATCATGCACCAACACCATCATGCACCAACACCATCATGCACCAACACCATCATGCACCAACACCATCATGCACCAACACCATCATGCACCAACACCATCATCCCCCAACACCATCATGCACCAACACCATCATGCACCAACACCATCATGCACCAACACCATCATGCACCAACACCATCATGCACCAACACCATCATCCCCCAACACCATCATGCACCAACACCATCATGCACCAACACCATCATGCACCAACACCATCATGCACCAACACCATCATCCCCCAACACCATCATGCACCAACACCATCATGCACCAACACCATCATGCACCAACACCATCATGCACCAACACCATCATCCCCCAACACCATCATGCACCAACACCATCATGCACCAACACCATCATGCACCAACACCATCATCCCCCAACACCATCATGCACCAACACCATCATCCCCCAACACCATCATGCACCAACACCATCATGCACCAACACCATCATGCACCAACACCATCATGCACCAACACCATCATCCCCCAACACCATCATGCACCAACACCATCATGCACCAACACCATCATGCACCAACACCATCATGCACCAACACCATCATCCCCCAACACCATCATGCACCAACACCATCATGCACCAACACCATCATCCCCCAACACCATCATGCACCAACACCATCATGCACCAACACCATCATCCCCCAACACCATCATGCACCAACACCATCATGCACCAACACCATCATCCCCCAACACCATCATGCACCAACACCATCATGCACCAACACCATCATGCACCAACACCATCATGCACCAACACCATCACGCACCAACACCATCATCCCCCAACACCATCATCCCCCAAAAATGTATTTTCCTATGAACGAAGTGTCTTTTCACACAAATTAAGCCACACAATAACACACAACATCTGCTGAAATTCTGTTTGTACATATTTGCATGAATTGAGTGTGAGATTGTTGGGTTTATACCTGCATATACCCTCCACTACACCACTGGACCTTTGTGTTTTTACAAAAAGTGCAGTCTCCTACATGAGTTCACTGGTATTACGGTTGCTGTCCTTTCAGAATCACAAACCTGTCACACACTGAAGGCCTATAGGTTCACCACTGTACTAACCTGTCACACACTGAAGGCCTATAGGTTCACCAGTGTGCAAACATGTCTATAATAGATAAGGATGTTAAGATATTAATGTGTATATATTTGGCCAAGCGAAGTGGTTTTATGCCCTGACAGAATCAGGGTTGCCAGGTCTGGCTAAAATTTCTAGCCCAATGACCTCGGAAAACCCGCCCACAAGGCCTGAAAACTAGCACAAATAATTTTTTGCAGCAAAAGAGGACTTGCCACATTTATCCAATAAACACTTTTTCCACTTTTTTTAATGTTATCAATTGAATTAAGAAGGAATATTGACTTTATTTTTTACGACAGACTAAAAAGCTCAATTAGTTTTTCCATCAAAATAATAATTATTGCGAGTTTAAGAACATATCACAAGAGAAAAGATAAATCTCCCTTATTAAACTCTCCCGATAATTTTCCCTCAATAGATTATTTTGATTATGATTATGATTAAGCAAGAAAGCCCAAGGAGGTGTGGTACATGGCCAATTTACCATGGCTAATGACTGTTCTTAGGACATATCCCTTAGTCGTAGTATATTGACCATATACCACAAAGAACAGCCCTTAGCCATGGTATATTGGCCATACCTCCTTGGGCTTTATTGCTTAATCATAGCATTCAAAACAAGTTGTCATTCCACATCTGATATACCATGGCTTTCAACCAATCAGCATTCAGGGCTCAAACCACCCAGTTTATAATTGTAGCATGTGCATAACTATAGATAAATCCGAAAGGAGAGTTTAAGTGATGAAGGTTGGACAGAGCATCTCAATCTCTGCGCAAGAAACACTTGGATGAACTTAAAAAAACAAATGTTAGGCTATTTTCTGTCAATTGTGCCGTCATTTTGTGCCAGATGTTAAGACTGCAAACTATTATAAATGGTCTATTTGCTATTTATAAATGGTCTACTGACTAAAATCTGGGTTTATAACTGCAACTAAACTTTGCAGTGGTTTACTGAGATAGATGCAGGTAGTCTATAGCCCATGATAGGCCAACATGCCAACATATCATTTCTGGGAAAAGTCCACAATGAAACTGACATTAAAGAATGCAGTTTACTTTAAACCACCTCTGAGCAAACTTATCTAAACAGTTCTAGTGCCCCTAAAGTCGTTGTCCAAAGCTTTGTTGCTGTTCTAGTGTGGTAATATGTGTTTTATGGAAAAGGTGTGCCTCCATAATGACCAACCTAAATAGCCTACCTACAACTGGTAAACAGTGGTCACAAAGTGCACTGGTGCTGCTCTGCCTCCGTGACTCAGCTGCAGCACTCTCTCAAAGCACACACGCACCCCTTCGGCCCTCTCCCTCTCCCACATTCACATGCTCACTCACTGACTCACTCTCTCAGTTACAGCCTGCTCACTGCCTGATAGTCAGAGGCAGCAGGTCACAGTGAAATATATGTATATATTTTTAAGAGAAATGCCATGGCGGTCGTGGTGCAATTTAGAAGTACCGCCAAAAATCTGGCACCCGCGACCAATACATTTTCACCCGCAACATTGTTTTTAAAGTTGACTAATTTTGGCCAAAAAAACCTAAATTGCAACACTGGACTGAATGGAAGCTGGTAATTAGGAGTTTTTTTACTCCATTGGTCTAGGCAACTATTTATGAGTCCCCACTGTCCGAGACCGAGTCAAGACCGAGTCCAAATGTATCATACACTGAGACAACACCGAGACACTCAATATGTGGGCTCCAGACCGTTCTCGAGACCTGTCAACAAGACTGCTATACAGTGCCTTCAGAAAGTATTCACACCCCTTGACTTTTCCACATTGTGTTTTGTTACAGCCTCAATTTAAAATGGAGAAGACTTTTTGTCATTGGCCTACACACAATACCCCATAATGGGCCCCATACTGGGGGGGAAGAATCGCCTCCTGAAGTGGCAGTGTACACAGCACAGCCAATCTTTTAGGCAACACACCCCTCTGGGTAACAATTGGGTACATTTCGACTTCTCCCTAACTACAGAGTGAAAAAGTTCACTGTAAAAATGTTTTACATTTTGGGCTAAACTGCTACTTATATTTAAATTTGCCCCAAAAAGTTGTTGCACTGTGCCGAACCTAGCAGGCACTGACTAAAATATGTACAATAACATAATAACATACTTTTTAGTCTGTAAAACAAAGCAAAAGATTCTAATTAAGACAAATGTTTTTGTCAATATGGCCAAGTTTCCTTCAGAGGTGGATAAAACATACAGTCACCAGAACATATTGGCTCCTTTGATTCCTCTTCCTGTCCTACAAAAATATGACTGTTTGGATTTGAATAGGGTCATCTTTATGGCTGTAACTATAGAACATCTGGCATTATATAAATATCTTCCTCAGGAGGCAGTATGGCCAGGCTACAGGACATGTCGTTGCTGTAAATTGCATCATCGGGTAAATCACACTGCAGATATACGTCCTCAGGTTCAGCGGGTGACCTGGAGAGACAGGTAGACAGATGGGCCAACATCAGAACATGCTTTCCCGCACAGTTACACCACAACAAACATGGCCTATGTGTGCTCACTGTCGTGTGGTCAACATTTGTCAACTCTGTTAAAAGTCCATTGTTGAGTCATTGAGACACAGTCGGATTAATACCATTCAAAAGTTAAAATAAAAGAGGCATGAAGTCTTGGAAATGAACAGTTTGCAAAAGGCAAAACAAACTCTGATTTCCCTCAATATAATGACCTAATCAACTTTCAACTTCCAGTGTACTTTGTTTGAACATTTCAACCCAAACTAATCATCATCATGTAACCTACCTTTTCATGTTGATGATTGTCTTGTTGGAGTCAGTGAAGTTCTCGTAGATAGGGCTATGATCAGCGGGTGGTGGTCGGACCATGGCCGTGTATTGGGAACCCTCAAGCTGACGTGTGTTGACCTCTGTGCTCTTGAGTTGATCTAACTGCCACATATTCCTACATTTACTGCGCTTGGTATAGATCAGCGCAATCACTACTCCCAGAACTATGAAGAACAGAGGAAGACCCACAGCATATCCCACAGAAAAACCTAAAGAAGCTGGGTCTAGGCAGTCTGTGGTAGAGTTTGCACGGAGACAAGTTGTATTAGACATCATGACCTGTGAATGAAAAAATGCATTATTGGATGACAGCAGTTTGGGATGTTGAAATGAAGGGTAGCCTACTATGCATAAACAGTCTGGTATTTAAGGCATTCAATAAATGATGTCATTAACTAAACCTAACTAACCAAACCCAGGTCACCATTGCAAAATAATGCAAGAACCTATGAGCTAAATAAAGGATTCATTAAAATTGAAATCAACAACATATTGATCAATAAGAAATATATTAATACAATGCATATCCTAAGAACATTTTCCAGATTCCAGTATTGTTTGAATAGCCCCCAGATAGCACCCATGAAATACAGAAGATCAGTAGGTCAGAACCAATACAAATGTGTTTTACCAGGCCTTGGTGAGACGAACAGAGTGGTCCAGTTGGTCTATGAGTGAGAGACCATGAAGTTGTTGACTGAACTTCCAAGTTCCCTTTTTTCTATGTTGAAAAAGTGGAACTTAGCAAAAATGAAAGTCACATCAAGATTTCCTGTAAAAGCCTCATTACCTCATAGAGAAATAGAACACACTGCACGGAAGACACAAGTTTGGGACTTTCATTTCTTTACTGTACATGATTGCTGAATTGTTCACTGTTCAAACAGCAATTGTTTTACAGTATAGTTTAACTCACTCATATGAACTGATAAGCAATGAATCAGTGTGCAATTATGTTTCGAAACACTCCTATCCAGAACACATTTGACATATGTTTTTATGTCCATAGCCTACAAAATGTGATGTAATTTCCACCAGCAAATTATTTCTGTGAAATGAGATTATAGCTGCGAGGTGTTTGTGATAATCACAAACACAACGTTTTTTTTCCAGCTAAAAACCTGTTTTTGCTTTGTCATTATGGGTTATTGTGTGTAGATTTATGAGTTTATCAATTTTAGAATAAGCCTGTAACGTAACAAAATGTGGATAAAGTCAAGGGGTCTGAAAACTTTCCAAATGCACTGTATTTCCTGCTGAAGTGGCATTGGAGAAGCCTTGCAAAGGAAGTACAGACCACAAACACAGCTTCATCAGTTTCCAGAACCATGTTTCCAGTAAGGCTGTGTGATATGCAAATTCAGTATCTTAGCAGGTGTCTATCATACACAAAACAGAAATGACAGAAATATCAGTCTGGAAGAACAAACTGGTCTCTCGCCAGATTCATAACAATAGAAGACAACAGGGTTTTCTACCACATGCTGTTATCAGTTCCCAATTTAACATGTTTACCACAGAAATCATTAAATAGCAACAATGTGAAATCAAATCTGGGCCCCACATTAGACGGACTGTCCATACAATTAAGACAACAGAATCAAATCAAAGTTTATTTGTCACGTGCGTCAAATACAACAGATGTAGACCTTACAGTGAAATGCTTACTTACAGGCTCTAACCAATGGTGTGGGGGAAAAAAATGTGTGTGTGTGTGTGTGTGTGTGTGTGTGTGTGTGTGTGTGTGTGTGTGTGTGTGTGTGTGTGTGTGTGTGTGTGTAGGTAAGTAAAGAAATAAAACAACAGTGAAAAGACATTTGAAAAAAGAGTAGCAAGGTTATATACAGACACCTGTTAGTCAGGCTTATTGAGGTAGTATGTACATGTAGGTATGGTTAAAATGATTATGCATATATGAACAGAGAGTAGCAGAAGCGTAAAAAGAGGGGTTGGCGGGTGGTGGAACACAATGCATATAGCCCGGTTAGCCAATGTGCGGGAGCACTGGTTGGTCGGGCCAATTGAGGTAGTATGTACATGAATGTATAGTTAAAGTGACTATGCATTTAAGATAAACAGAGAGTAGCAGCAGCGTAAAAGAGGGGTTGGGGGGGCACACAATGCAGATAATCCGGGTAACCATTTGGTTACCTGTTCAGGAGTCTTATGGCTTGGGGGTAAAAACTGTTGAGAAGCCTTTTTGCACAACAGAGTAGTGAAAACAATTCTTTAGATATACCTCCCCCTGCTGTCAGTTACTGCCTTGAGCATGAGTTACCATGAATATCTCAATCCCACAAAATGTGAAATACCTTATCTATCCACCATCAATATATCCATCTACCTATCTAAAGATATTTTATCACATATTTATACATCCATTTTTCAGAAGTTTCACTTTTTTGGGGCATAGCATTGGCACAGCAAATATTGTCTGCCATCACCAATGTTTTGAGGGAAGGGGCTGGGGGGGGGGATCTAAAGTGAAATGGAGATGAAGTCGGGGTCAGGGACAAAGTTATCTCTATTTAAATCTAATTGAAAAGCTACGGAACCATTTGAGTTATTTTTGTCTCTATGAACAGGGAAGCCTGTGGTTACATGTCTCTATGTAAAGGGAAGCCTGTGGTTACATGTCTCTATGTACAGGGAAGCCTGTGGTTACATGTCTCTATGTACAGGGAAGCCTGTGGTTACATGTCTCTATGTACAGGGAAGCCTGTGGTTAAATGTCTCTATGTACAGGGAAGCCTGTGATTACATGTCTCTATGAACAGGGAAGCCTGTGGTTACATGTCTCTATGAACAGGGAAGCCTGTGATTACATGTCTCTATGTACAGGGAAGCCTGTGGTTACATGTCTCTATGTACAGGGAAGCCTGTGATTACATGTCTCTATGAACAGGGAAGCCTGTGATTACATGTCTCTATGTACAGGGAAGCCTGTGGTTACATGTCTCTATGTACAGGGAAGCCTGTGGTTACATGTCTCTATGAACAGGGAAGCCTGTGGTTAAATGTCTCTATGTACAGGGAAGCCTGTGGTTACATGTCTCTATGTACAGGGAAGCCTGTGGTTACATGTCTCTATGTACAGGGAAGCCTGTGATTACATGTCTCTATGAACAGGGAAGCCTGTGGTTACATGTCTCTATGAACAGGGAAGCCTGTGATTACATGTCTCTATGTACAGGGAAGCCTGTGGTTACATGTCTCTATGTACAGGGAAGCCTGTGATTACATGTCTCTATGAACAGGGAAGCCTGTGATTACATGTCTCTATGTACAGGGAAGCCTGTGGTTACATGTCTCTATGTACAGGGAAGCCTGTGGTTACATGTCTCTATGAACAGGGAAGCCTGTGGTTAAATGTCTCTATGTACAGGGAAGCCTGTGGTTACATGTCTCTATGTACAGGGAAGCCTGTGGTTACATGTCTCTATGTACAGGGAAGCCTGTGGTTACATGTCTCTATCTACAGGGAAGCCTGTGATTACATGTCTCTATGAACAGGGAAGCCTGTGGTCACATGTCTCTATGTACAGGGAAGCCTGTGATTACATGTCTCTATGTACAGGGAAGCCTGTGGTTACATGTCTCTATGTACAGGGAAGCCTGTGGTTACATGTCTCTATGTACAGGGAAGCCTGTGGTTACATGTCTCTATGTACTGGGAAGCCTGTGGTTACATGTCTCTATGTACAGGGAAGCCTGTGGTTACATGTCTCTATGTACAGGGAAGCCTGTGATTACATGTCTCTATGAACAGGGAAGCCTGTGATTACATGTCTCTATGTACAGGGAAGCCTGTGGTTACATGTCTCTATGTACAGGGAAGCCTGTGGTTACATGTCTCTATGTACAGGGAAGCCTGTGGTTACATGTCTCTATGTACAGGGAAGCCTGTGGTTACATGTCTCTATGTACAGGGAAGCCTGTGGTTACATGTCTCTATGTACAGGGAAGCCTGTGGTTACATGTCTCTATGTACAGGGAAGCCTGTGGTTACATGTCTCTATGTACAGGGAAGCCTGTGGTTACATGTCTCTATGTACAGGAAAGCCTGTGGTTACATGTCTTTATGAACAGGGAAGCCTGTGGTTACATGTCTCTATGTACAGGGAAGCCTGTGGTTACATGTCTCTATGTACAGGGAAGCCTGTGGTTACATGTCTCTATGTACAGGGAAGCCTGTGGTTACATGTCTCTATGTACAGGGAAGCCTGTGATTACATGTCTCTATGAACAGGGAAGCCTGTGGTCACATGTCTCTATGTACAGGGAAGCCTGTGATTACATGTCTCTATGTACAGGGAAGCCTGTGGTTACATGTCTCTATGTACAGGGAAGCCTGTGGTTACATGTCTCTATGTACAGGGAAGCCTGTGGTTACGTGTCTCTATGTACAGGGAAGCCTGTGGTTACATGTCTCTATGTACAGGGAAGCCTGTGATTACATGTCTCTATGAACAGGGAAGCCTGTGGTCACATGTCTCTATGTACAGGGAAGCCTGTGGTTACATGTCTCTATGTACAGGGAAGCCTGTGGTTACATGTCTCTATGTACAGGGAAGCCTGTGGTTACATGTCTCTATGTACAGGGAAGCCTGTGGTTACATGTCTCTATGTACTGGGAAGCCTGTGGTTACATGTCTCTATGTACAGGGAAGCCTGTGGTTACATGTCTCTATGTACAGGGAAGCCTGTGGTTACATGTCTCTATGTACAGGGAAGCCTGTGATTACATGTCTCTATGTACAGGGAAGCCTGTGATTACATGTCTCTATGTACAGGGAAGCCTGTGGTTACATGTCTCTATGTACAGGGAAGCCTGTGGTTACATGTCTCTATGTACAGGGCAGCCTGTGATTACATGTCTCTATGTACAGGGAAGCCTGTGGTTACATGTCTCTATGTACAGGGAAGCCTGTGATTACATGTCTCTATGTACAGGGAAGCCTGTGATTACATGTCTCTATGTACAGGGAAGCCTGTGGTTACATGTCTCTATGTACAGGGAAGCCTGTGGTTACATGTCTCTATGTACAGGGAAGCCTGTGATTACATGTCTCTATCTACAGGGAAGCCTGTGATTACATGTCTCTATGTACAGGGAAGCCTGTGATTACATTTCTCTATGTACAGGGAAGCCTGTGGTTACATGTCTCTATGTACAGGGAAGCCTGTGATTACATGTCTCTATGTACAGGGAAGCCTGTGATTACATGTCTCTATGTACAGGGAAGCCTGTGGTTACATGTCTCTATGTACAGGGAAGCCTGTGGTTACATGTCTCTATGTACAGGGAAGCCTGTGGTTACATGTCTCTATGTACAGGGAAGCCTGTGGTTGCATGTCTCTATGTACAGGGAAGCCTGTGATTACATGTCTCTATGTACAGGGAAGCCTGTGATTACATGTCTCTATGTACAGGGAAGCCTGTGATTACATGTCTCTATGTACAGGGAAGCCTGTGGTTACATGTCTCTATGTACAGGGAAGCCTGTGGTTACATGTCTCTATGTACAGGGAAGCCTGTGGTTACATGTCTCTATGAACAGGGAAGCATGTGGTTACATGTCTCTATGAACAGGGAAGCCTGTGATTACATGTCTCTATGTACAGGGAAGCCTGTGGTTACATGTCTCTATGTACAGGGAAGCCAGTGATTACATGTCTCTATGAACAGGGAAGCCTGTGATTACATGTCTCTATGTACAGGGAAAGCCTGTGATTACATGTCTCTATCTACAGGGAAGCCTGTGATTACATTTCTCTATGTACAGGGAAGCCTGTGATTACATGTCTCTATGTACAGGGAAGCCTGTGATTAAATTTCTCTATGTACAGGGAAGCCTGTGGTTACATGTCTCTATGTACAGGGAAGCCTGTGATTACATGTCTCTATGTACAGGGAAGCCTGTGATTACATGTCTCTATGAACAGGGAAGCCTGTGGTCACATGTCTCTATGTACAGGGAAGCCTGTGATTACATGTCTCTATGTACAGGGAAGCCTGTGGTTACATGTCTCTATGTACAGGGAAGCCTGTGGTTACATGTCTTTATGAACAGGGAAGCCTGTGGTTACATGTCTCTATGTACAGGGAAGCATGTGGTTACATGTCTTTATGAACAGGGAAGCCTGTGATTACATTTCTCTATGTACAGGGAAGCCTGTGATTACATGTCTCTATGTACAGGGAAGCCTGTGATTAAATTTCTCTATGTACAAGGAAGCCTGTGGTTACATGTCTCTATGTACAGGGAAGCCTGTGATTACATGTCTCTATGTACAGGGAAGCCTGTGATTACATGTCTCTATGTACAGGGAAGCCTGTGGTTACATGTCTCTATGTACAGGGAAGCCTGTGGTTACATGTCTCTATGTACAGGGAAGCCTGTGGTTGCATGTCTCTATGTACAGGGAAGCCTGTGATTACATGTCTCTATGTACAGGGAAGCCTGTGATTACATGTCTCTATGTACAGGGAAGCCTGTGGTTACATTCTCTATGTACAGGGAAGCCTGTGGTTACATGTCTCTATGTACAGGGAAGCCTGTGGTTGCATGTCTCTATGTACAGGGAAGCCTGTGATTACATGTCTCTATGTACAGGGAAGCCTGTGATTACATGTCTCTATGTACAGGGAAGCCTGTGATTACATGTCTCTATGTACAGGGAAGCCTGTGGTTACATGTCTCTATGTACAGGGAAGCCTGTGGTTACATGTCTCTATGTACAGGGTTGCCTGTGGTACATGTCTCTATGAACAGGGAAGCCTGTGGTTACATGTCTCTATGAACAGGGAAGCCTGTGATTACATGTCTCTATGTACAGGGAAGCCTGTGGTTACATGTCTCTATGTACAGGGAAGCCTGTGGTTACATGTCTCTATGTACAGGGAAGCCTGTGGTTACATGTCTCTATGTACAGGGAAGCCTGTGGTTACATGTCTCTATGTACAGGGAAGCCTGTGGTTGCATGTCTCTATGTACAGGGAAGCCTGTGATTACATGTCTCTATGTACAGGGAAGCCTGTGATTACATGTCTCTATGTACAGGGAAGCCTGTGATTACATGTCTCTATGTACAGGGAAGCCTTTGGTTACATGTCTCTATGTACAGGGAAGCCTGTGGTTACATGTCTCTATGTACAGGGAAGCCTGTGTTACATGTCTCTATGAACAGGGAAGCCTGTGGTTACATGTCTCTATAACAGGGAAGCCTGTGATTACATGTCTCTATGTACAGGGAAGCCTGTGGTTACATGTCTCTATGTACAGGGGAAGCCTGTGATTACATGTCTCTATGAACAGGGAAGCCTGTGAATTACATGTCTCTATGTACAGGGAAGCCTGTGATTACATGTCTCTTATGGTAAGGGAAGCCGGTGGTTACATGTCTCTATGTACAGGGAAGCCTGTGGTTACATGTCTCTATGTACAGGGAAGCCTGTGGTTACATGTACTCTTACATGTCTCTATGTACAGGGAAGCCTGTGGTTACATGTCTCTATGTACAGGGAAGCCTGTGGTTACATGTCTCTATGTACAGGAAAGCCTGTGGTTACATGTCTCTATGAACAGGGAAGCCTGTGGTTACATGTCTCTATGTACAGGGAAGCCTGTGGTTACATGTCTCTATGTACAGGGAAGCCTGTGATTACATGTCTCTATGTACAGGGCAGCCTGTGATTACATGTCTCTATGTACAGGGAAGCCTGTGATTACATGTCTCTATGTACAGGGAAGCCTGTGGTTACATGTCTCTATGTACAGGGAAGCCTGTGGTTACATGTCTCTATGTACAGGGAAGCCTGTGGTTACATGTCTCTATGTACAGGGAAGCCTGTGATTACATGTCTCTATGTACAGGGAAGCCTGTGATTACATGTCTCTATGTACAGGGAAGCCTGGTTACATTCTTGTACAGGAAGCTGTGTTACATGTCTCTATGTACAGGGAAGCCTGTGGTTACATGTCTCTATGTACAGGGAAGCCTGTGATTACATGTCTCTATGTACAGGGAAGCCTGTGATTACATGTCTCTATGTACAGGGAAGCCTGTGGTTACATGTCTCTATGTACAGGGAAGCCTGTGGTTACATGTCTCTATGTACAGGGAAGCCTGTGGTTGCATGTCTCTATGTACAGGGAAGCCTGTGATTACATGTCTCTATGTACAGGGAAGCCTGTGATTACATGTCTCTATGTACAGGGAAGCCTGTGATTACATGTCTCTATGTACAGGGAAGCCTGTGGTTACATGTCTCTATGTACAGGGAAGCCTGTGGTTACATGTCTCTATGTACAGGGTTGCCTGTGGTTACATGTCTCTATGAACAGGGAAGCCTGTGGTTACATGTCTCTATGAACAGGGAAGCCTGTGATTACATGTCTCTATGTACAGGGAAGCCTGTGGTTACATGTCTCTATGTACAGGGAAGCCTGTGGTTACATGTCTCTATGTACAGGGAAGCCTGTGGTTACATGTCTCTATGTACAGGGAAGCCTGTGGTTACATGTCTCTATGTACAGGGAAGCCTGTGGTTGCATGTCTCTATGTACAGGGAAGCCTGTGATTACATGTCTCTATGTACAGGGAAGCCTGTGATTACATGTCTCTATGTACAGGGAAGCCTGTGATTACATGTCTCTATGTACAGGGAAGCCTTTGGTTACATGTCTCTATGTACAGGGAAGCCTGTGGTTACATGTCTCTATGTACAGGGAAGCCTGTGGTTACATGTCTCTATGAACAGGGAAGCCTGTGGTTACATGTCTCTATGTACAGGGAAGCCTGTGGTTACATGTCTCTATGTACAGGGAAGCCTGTGGTTACATGTCTCTATGTACAGGGAAGCCTGTGATTACATGTCTCTATGTACAGGGAAGCCTGTGATTACATGTCTCTATGTACAGGGAAGCCTGTGGTACATGTCTCTATGTACAGGGAAGCCTGTGGATTACATGTCTCTATGTACAGGGAAGCCTGTGGTTACATGTCTCTATGTACAGGGAAGCCTGTGGTTACATGTCTTTATGAACAGGGAAGCCTGTGGTTACATGTCTCTATGTACAGGGAAGCCTGTGGTTACATGTCTTCATGAACAGGGAAGCCTGTGGTTACATGTCTCTATGTACAGGAAGCCTGTGGTTACATGTCTCTATGTACAGGGAAGCCTGTGGTTACATGTCTCTATGAACAGGGAAGCCTGTGGTCACATGTCTCTATGTACAGGGAAGCCTGTGATTACATGTCCCTATGTACAGGAAGCTGTGGTACATGTCTCTATGTACAGGGAAGCCTGTGGTTACATGTCTCTATGTACAGGGAAGCCTGTGGTTACATGTCTCTATTGTACTGGGGAAGCCTGGTGGTTACATGTCTCTATGTACAGGGAAGCCTGTGGTTACATGTCTCTATGTACAGGGAAGCCTGTGTTACATGTCTCTATGTACAGGGAAGCCTGTGATTACATGTCTCTATGTACAGGGAAGCCTGTGTGTTACATGTCTCTATGTACAGGGAAGCCTGTGGTTACATGTCTCTATGTACAGGGCAGCCTGTGATTACATGTCTCTATGTACAGGGAAGCCTGTGATTACATGTCTCTATGTACAGGGAAGCCTGTGATTACATGTATCTATGTACAGGGAAGCCTGTGGATTACATGTCTCTATGTACAGGGAAGCCTGTGGTTACATGTCTCTATGTACAGGGAAGCCTGTGGATTACATGTCTCTATGAACAGGGAAGCCTGTGGTTACATGTCTCTATGTACAGGGAAGCCTGTGATTACATGTCTCTATGTACAGGGAAAGCCTGTGGTTACTTGCTCTATGTACAGGGAGGAAGCCTGTGGTTTCCATGTCTCTATGTTACAAGGGAAGCCTGTGGTTACATGTCTCTATGTACAGGGGAAGCCTGTGGTTAGCATGTCTCTATGTAAGGGAAGCCTGTGATTTCACATGTCTCTATGTACAGGGAAGCCTGTGATTACATGTCTCTATGTACCGGGAAGCCTGGTGATGACATGTCTCTATGTACAGGGATGAAGCCTGTGATTCACATGTCTCTATGTACAGGGAAGAGCTGTCGGTTACATGTCTCTATGAACAGGGGAAGCCTGTGGTTACATGTCTCTATGAACAGGGAAGCCTTGTGGATTACATGTCTCTTATGATCAGGGAAGCCTTTGATGTACATGTATCTATGTACAGGGAAGCCTGTGGATTACATGTCTCTATGTACAGGGAAGCCTGTGATTACATGTCTCTATGTACAGGGAAGCCTTGGATTACATGTCTCTATGTACAGGGAAGCCTGTGATTACATGTCTCTATGTACAGGGGAAGCCTGTGGTTACATGTCTCTATGTACGGGAAGCCTGTGGTTACATGTCTCTATGTACAGGGAAGCCTGTGGTTACATGTCATCTATGTACAGGGAAGCCTGTGGTTACATGTCTCTATGTACAGGGAAGTCCTGTGGTTACATGTCTCTATGTACAGGGAAGCCTGTGGTTACATGTCTCTATGTACAGGAAGCCTGTGGTTACATGTCTCTATTGTACAGGGAAGCCTGTGGTTACATGTCTCTATGTACAGGGAAGCCTGTGGTTACATGTCTCTATGTACAGGGAAGCCTGTGGATTACATGTCTCTATTACAGGGAAGCCTGTGGATTACATGTCTCTATGTACAGGGAAGCCTGTGATTACATGTCTCTATGTACAGGGAAGCCTGTGATTACATGTCTCTATGTACAGGGAAGCCTGTGATTACATGTCTCTATGTACAGGGAAGCCGTGTGGTTACATGTCTCTATGTACAGGGAAGCCTGTGATTACATGTCTCTATGTACATGGAAGCCTGTGATTAACATGTCTCATGTACAGGAAGCCTGTGGTTTCATTTCTCTATGTACAGGGAAGCCTGTGGTTACATGTCTCTATGTACAGGGAAGCCTGTGGTTGCATGTCTCTATGTACAGGGAAGCCTGTGATTACATGTCTCTATGTGACAGGGAAGCCTGTGGATTTACATGGTCTCTATGTACAGGGAAGCCTGTGTTACATGTCTCTATGTACAGGAAGCCTGTGGTTACATGTCTCTATGTACAGGGAAGCCTGTGGTGACTGTCTCTATGTACAGGGAAGCCTGTGATTACATGTCTCTATGTACAGGGAAGCCTGTGGATTACATGTCTCTATGTACGGGAAGCCTGTGATTACAGTGCTCTATGTACAGGGAAGCCTGTGGTTACATGTCTCTATGTACAGGGAAGCCTGTGTTACATGTCTCTATGTACAGGGTTGCCTGTGGTTACATGTCTCTATGAACAGGGAAGCCTGTGGTTACATGTCTCTATGACAGGGAAGCCTGGTGTATCATTCTCTATGTACAGGGAAGCCTGTGGTTTACATGTCTCTATGTACAGGAAGCCTGTGGTTACATGTCTCTATGTACAGGGAAGCCTGTGGTTACATGTCTCTATGTACAGGGAAGCCTGTGGTTACATGTCTCTATGTACAGGGAAGCCTGTGGTTACATGTCTCTATGTACAGGGAAGCCTGTGGTTACATGTCTCTATGTACAGGGAAGCCTGTGGTTACATGTCTCTATGTACAGGGAAGCCTGTGGTTACATGTCTCTATGTACAGGGAAGCCTGTGGTTACATGTCTCTATGTACAGGGAAGCCTGTGATTACATGTCTCTATGTACAGGGAAGCCTGTGGTTACATGTCTCTATGTACAGGGAAGCCTGTGATTACATGTCTCTATGTACAGGGAAGCCTGTGATTACATGTCTCTATGTACAGGGAAGCCTGTGATTACATGTCTCTATGTACAGGGAAGCCTGTGGTTACATGTCTCTATGTACAGGGAAGCCTGTGGTTACATGTCTCTATGTACAGGGAAGCCTGTGGTTACATGTCTCTATGTACAGGGAAGCCTGTGGTTACATGTCTCTATGTACAGGGAAGCCTGTGATTACATGTCTCTATGTACAGGGAAGCCTGTGGTTACATGTCTCTATGTACAGGGAAGCCTGTGATTACATGTCTCTATGTACAGGGAAGCCTGTGATTACATGTCTCTATGTACAGGGAAGCCTGTGGTTACATGTCTCTATGTACAGGGAAGCCTGTGGTTACATGTCTCTATGTACAGGGAAGCCTGTGGTTACATGTCTCTATGTACAGGGAAGCCTGTGGTTACATGTCTCTATGTACAGGGAAGCCTGTGGTTACATGTCTCTATGTACAGGGAAGCCTGTGGTTACATGTCTCTATGTACAGGGAAGCCTGTGGTTACATGTCTCTATGTACAGGGAAGCCTGTGGTTACATGTCTCTATGTACAGGGAAGCCTGTGGTTACATGTCTCTATGTACAGGGAAGCCTGTGGTTACATGTCTCTATGTACAGGGAAGCCTGTGGTTACATGTCTCTATGTACAGGGAAGCCTGTGATTACATGTCTCTATGTACAGGGAAGCCTGTGGTTACATGTCTCTATGTACAGGGAAGCCTGTGATTACATGTCTCTATGTACAGGGAAGCCTGTGGTTACATGTCTCTATGTACAGGGAAGCCTGTGATTACATGTCTCTATGTACAGGGAAGCCTGTGGTTACATGTCTCTATGTACAGGGAAGCCTGTGGTTACATGTCTCTATGTACAGGGAAGCCTGTGGTTACATGTCTCTATGTACAGGGAAGCCTGTGGTTACATGTCTCTATGTACAGGGAAGCCTGTGATTACATGTCTCTATGTACAGGGAAGCCTGTGGTTACATGTCTCTATGTACAGGGAAGCCTGTGGTTACATGTCTCTATGTACAGGGAAGCCTGTGGTTACATGTCTCTATGTACAGGGAAGCCTGTGGTTACATGTCTCTATGTACAGGGAAGCCTGTGGTTACATGTCTCTATGTACAGGGAAGCCTGTGGTTACATGTCTCTATGTACAGGGAAGCCTGTGGTTACATGTCTCTATGTACAGGGAAGCCTGTGATTACATGTCTCTATGTACAGGGAAGCCTGTGATTACATGTCTCTATGTACAGGGAAGCCTGTGATTACATGTCTCTATGTACAGGGAAGCCTGTGGTTACATGTCTCTATGTACAGGGAAGCCTGTGGTTACATGTCTCTATGTACAGGGAAGCCTGTGGTTACATGTCTCTATGTACAGGGAAGCCTGTGATTACATGTCTCTATGTACAGGGAAGCCTGTGGTTACATGTCTCTATGTACAGGGAAGCCTGTGGTTACATGTCTCTATGTACAGGGAAGCCTGTGGTTACATGTCTCTATGTACAGGGAAGCCTGTGATTACATGTCTCTATGTACAGGGAAGCCTGTGGTTACATGTCTCTATGTACAGGGAAGCCTGTGGTTACATGTCTCTATGTACAGGGAAGCCTGTGGTTACATGTCTCTATGTACAGGGAAGCCTGTGGTTACATGTCTCTATGTACAGGGAAGCCTGTGGTTACATGTCTCTATGTACAGGGAAGCCTGTGGTTACATGTCTCTATGTACAGGGAAGCCTGTGGTTACATGTCTCTATGTACAGGGAAGCCTGTGGTTACATGTCTCTATGTACAGGGAAGCCTGTGGTTACATGTCTCTATGTACAGGGAAGCCTGTGGTTACATGTCTCTATGTACAGGGAAGCCTGTGATTACATGTCTCTATGTACAGGGAAGCCTGTGGTTACATGTCTCTATGTACAGGGAAGCCTGTGATTACATGTCTCTATGTACAGGGAAGCCTGTGGTTACATGTCTCTATGTACAGGGAAGCCTGTGATTACATGTCTCTATGTACAGGGAAGCCTGTGGTTACATGTCTCTATGTACAGGGAAGCCTGTGATTACATGTCTCTATGTACAGGGAAGCCTGTGATTACATGTCTCTATGTACAGGGAAGCCTGTGGTTACATGTCTCTATGTACAGGGAAGCCTGTGATTACATGTCTCTATGTACAGGGAAGCCTGTGGTTACATGTCTCTATGTACAGGGAAGCCTGTGGTTACATGTCTCTATGTACAGGGAAGCCTGTGGTTACATGTCTCTATGTACAGGGAAGCCTGTGGTTACATGTCTCTATGTACAGGGAAGCCTGTGGTTACATGTCTCTATGTACAGGGAAGCCTGTGGTTACATGTCTCTATGTACAGGGAAGCCTGTGGTTACATGTCTCTATGTACAGGGAAGCCTGTGGTTACATGTCTCTATGTACAGGGAAGCCTGTGATTACATGTCTCTATGTACAGGGAAGCCTGTGGTTACATGTCTCTATGTACAGGGAAGCCTGTGATTACATGTCTCTATGTACAGGGAAGCCTGTGGTTACATGTCTCTATGTACAGGGAAGCCTGTGGTTACATGTCTCTATGTACAGGGAAGCCTGTGGTTACATGTCTCTATGTACAGGGAAGCCTGTGGTTACATGTCTCTATGTACAGGGAAGCCTGTGGTTACATGTCTCTATGTACAGGGAAGCCTGTGGTTACATGTCTCTATGTACAGGGAAGCCTGTGATTACATGTCTCTATGTACAGGGAAGCCTGTGGTTACATGTCTCTATGTACAGGGAAGCCTGTGGTTACATGTCTCTATGTACAGGGAAGCCTGTGATTACATGTCTCTATGTACAGGGAAGCCTGTGGTTACATGTCTCTATGTACAGGGAAGCCTGTGGTTACATGTCTCTATGTACAGGGAAGCCTGTGATTACATGTCTCTATGTACAGGGAAGCCTGTGGTTACATGTCTCTATGTACAGGGAAGCCTGTGATTACATGTCTCTATGTACAGGGAAGCCTGTGGTTACATGTCTCTATGTACAGGGAAGCCTGTGATTACATGTCTCTATGTACAGGGAAGCCTGTGGTTACATGTCTCTATGTACAGGGAAGCCTGTGGTTACATGTCTCTATGTACAGGGAAGCCTGTGGTTACATGTCTCTATGTACAGGGAAGCTGTGATTACATGTCTCTCTGTAACAGGGATGTGGTTACATGTCTCTATGTACAGGGAAGCCTGTGGTTACATGTCTCTATGTACAGGGAAGCCTGTGGTTCCTGTGGTTACATGTCTCTATGTACAGGGAAGCCTGTGGTTACATGTCTCTAGTACAGGGAAAGCCTGTGGATACATGTCTCTATGAACAGGGAAGCCTGTGATTACATGTCTATGTACAGGAAAGCCTGTGGTTACATGTCTCTATGTACAGGGAAGCCTGTGGTTACATGTCTCTATGTACAGGAAGCCTGTGGATACATGTCTCTATGTACAGGGAAGCCTGTGGTACATGTCTCTATGTACAGGAAAGCACTGTGGTTACATGTCTCTATGAACAGGGAAGCCTGTGGTTACATGTCTCTATGTACAGGGCAGCCTGTGGTTACATGTCTCTTGTACAGGGAAGCCTGTGATTACATGTCTCTACTTTACAGGGCAGCCTGTGATTACATGTCTCTATGTACAGGGAAGCCTGTGATTACATGTCTCTATGTACAGGGAAGCCTGTGGTTACATGTCTCTATGTACAGGGAAGCCTGTGATTACATGTCTCTATGAACAGGGAAGCCTGTGATTACATGTCTATGTACAGGAAAGCCTGTGATTACATGTCTCTATCTACAGGGAAGCCTGTGATTACATTTCTCTATGTACAGGGAAGCCTGTGATTACATGTCTCTATGTACAGGGAAGCCTGTGATTAAATTTCTCTATGTACAGGGAAGCCTATGGTTACATGTCTCTATGTACAGGGAAGCCTGTGATTACATGTCTCTATGTACAGGGAAGCCTGTGATTACATGTCTCTATGAACAGGGAAGCCTGTGGTCACATGTCTCTATGTACAGGGAAGCCTGTGATTACATGTCTCTATGTACAGGGAAGCCTGTGGTTACATGTCTCTATGTACAGGGAAGCCTGTGGTTACATGTCTTTATGAACAGGGAAGCCTGTGGATACATGTCTCTATGTACAGGGAAGCCTGTGGTTACATGTCTTTATGAACAGGGAAGCCTGTGGTTACATGTCTCTATGTACAGGGAAGCCTGTGGTTACATGTCTCTATGTACAGGGAAGCCTGTGGTTACATGTCTCTATGTACAGGGAAGCCTGTGGTTACATGTCTCTATGTACAGGGAAGCCTGTGATTACATGTCTCTATGAACAGGGAAGCCTGTGGTCACATGTCTCTATGTACAGGGAAGCCTGTGATTACATGTCCCTATGTACAAGGAAGCCTGTGGTAACATGTCTCTATGTACAGGGAAGCCTGTGGTTACATGTCTCTATGTACAGGGAAGCCTGTGGTTACATGTCTCTATGTACTGGGAAGCCTGTGGTTGCATGTCTCTATGTACAGGGAAGCCTGTGGTTACATGTCTCTATGTACAGGGAAGCCTGTGGTTACATGTCTCTATGTACAGGGAAGCCTGTGATTACATGTCTCTATGTACAGGGAAGCCTGTGGTTACATGTCTCTATGTACAGGGAAGCCTGTGGTTACATGTCTCTATGTACAGGGCAGCCTGTGATTACATGTCTCTATGTACAGGGAAGCCTGTGATTACATGTCTCTATGTACAGGGAAGCCTGTGATTACATGTCTCTATGTACAGGGAAGCCTGTGATTACATGTCTCTATGTACAGGGAAGCCTGTGGTTACATGTCTCTATGTACAGGGAAGCCTGTGATTACATGTCTCTATGAACAGGGAAGCCTGTGATTACATGTCCCTATGTACAAGGAAGCCTGTGGTTACATGTCTCTATGTACAGGGAAGCCTATGGTTACATGTCTCTATGTACAGGGAAGCCTGTGATTACATGTCTCTATGTACAGGGAAGCCTGTGATTACATGTCTCTATGAACAGGGAAGCCTGTGGTCACATGTCTCTATGTACAGGGAAGCCTGTGATTACATGTCTCTATGTACAGGGAAGCCTGTGGTTACATGTCTCTATGTACAGGGAAGCCTGTGGTTACATGTCTTTATGAACAGGGAAGCCTGTGGATACATGTCTCTATGTACAGGGAAGCCTGTGGTTACATGTCTTTATGAACAGGGAAGCCTGTGGTTACATGTCTCTATGTACAGGGAAGCCTGTGGTTACATGTCTCTATGTACAGGGAAGCCTGTGGTTACATGTCTCTATGTACAGGGAAGCCTGTGGTTACATGTCTCTATGTACAGGGAAGCCTGTGATTACATGTCTCTATGTACAGGGAAGCCTGTGGTCACATGTCTCTATGTACAGGGAAGCCTGTGATTACATGTCCCTATGTACAAGGAAGCCTGTGGTTACATGTCTCTATGTACAGGGAAGCCTGTGGTTACATGTCTCTATGTACAGGGAAGCCTGTGGTTACATGTCTCTATGTACTGGGAAGCCTGTGGTTGCATGTCTCTATGTACAGGGAAGCCTGTGGTTACATGTCTCTATGTACAGGGAAGCCTGTGGTTACATGTCTCTATGTACAGGGAAGCCTGTGATTACATGTCTCTATGTACAGGGAAGCCTGTGGTTACATGTCTCTATGTACAGGGCAGCCTGTGGTTACATGTCTCTATGTACAGGGCAGCCTGTGATTACATGTCTCTATGTACAGGGAAGCCTGTGATTACATGTCTCTATGTACAGGGAAGCCTGTGATTACATGTCTCTATGTACAGGGAAGCCTGTGATTACATGTCTCTATGTACAGGGAAGCCTGTGGTTACATGTCTCTATGTACAGGGAAGCCTGTGATTACATGTCTCTATGAACAGGGAAGCCTGTGGTTACATGTCTCTATGAACAGGGAAGCCTGTGATTACATGTCTCTATGTACAGGGAAGCCTGTGGTTACATGTCTCTATGTACAGGGAAGCCTGTGGTTGCATGTCTCTATGTACAGGGAAGCCTGTGATTACATGTCTCTATGTACAGGGAAGCCTGTGATTACATGTCTCTATGTACAGGGAAGCCTGTGATTACATGTCTCTATGTACAGGGAAGCCTTTGGTTACATGTCTCTATGTACAGGGAAGCCTGTGGTTACATGTCTCTATGTACAGGGAAGCCTGTGGTTACATGTCTCTATGAACAGGGAAGCCTGTGGTTACATGTCTCTATGAACAGGGAAGCCTGTGATTACATGTCTCTATGTACAGGGAAGCCTGTGGTTACATGTCTCTATGTACAGGGAAGCCTGTGATTACATGTCTCTATGAACAGGGAAGCCTGTGATTACATGTCTCTATGTACAGGGAAGCCTGTGATTACATGTCTCTATGTACAGGGAAGCCTGCGGTTACATGTCTCTATGTACAGGGAAGCCTGTGGTTACATGTCTCTATGTACAGGGAAGCCTGTGGTTACATGTCTCTATGTACAGGGAAGCCTGTAGGTACATGTCTCTATGTACAGGGAAGCCTGTGGTTACATGTCTCTATGTACAGGGAAGCCTGTGGTTACATGTCTCTATGTACAGGGAAGCCTGTGGTTACATGTCTCTATGTACAGGGAAGCCTGTGGTTACATGTCTCTATGTACAGGGAAGCCTGTGGTTACATGTCTCTATGTACAGGGAAGCCTGTGGTTACATGTGTCTATGTACAGGAAAGCCTGTGGTTACATGTCTCTATGAACAGGGAAGCCTGTGGTTACATGTCTCTATGTACAGGGAAGCCTGTGGTTACATGTCTCTATGTACAGGGAAGCCTGTGATTACATGTCTCTATGTACAGGGCAGCCTGTGATTACATGTCTCTATGTACAGGGAAGCCTGTGATTACATGTCTCTATGTACAGGGAAGCCTGTGATTACATGTCTCTATGTACAGGGAAGCCTGTGGTTACATGTCTCTATGTACAGGGAAGCCTGTGGTTACATGTCTCTATGTACAGGGAATTCTGTGATTACATTTCTCTATGTACAGGGAAGCCTGTGATTACATGTCTCTATGTACAGGGAAGCCTGTGATTACATTTCTCTATGTACAGGGAAGCCTGTGGTTACATGTCTCTATGTACAGGGAAGCCTGTGATTACATGTCTCTATGTACAGGGAAGCCTGTGATTACATGTCTCTATGTACAGGGAAGCCTGTGGTTACATGTCTCTATGTACAGGGAAGCCTGTGGTTACATGTCTCTATGTACAGGGAAGCCTGTGGTTGCATGTCTCTATGTACAGGGAAGCCTGTGATTACATGTCTCTATGTACAGGGAAGCCTGTGATTACATGTCTCTATGTACAGGGAAGCCTGTGATTACATGTCTCTATGTACAGGGAAGCCTGTGGTTACATGTCTCTATGTACAGGGAAGCCTGTGGTTACATGTCTCTATGTACAGGGAAGCCTGTGGTTACATGTCTCTATGAACAGGGAAGCCTGTGGTTACATGTCTCTATGAACAGGGAAGCCTGTGATTACATGTCTCTATGTACAGGGAAGCCTGTGGTTACATGTCTCTATGTACAGGGAAGCCTGTGATTACATGTCTCTATGAACAGGGAAGCCTGTGATTACATGTCTCTATGTACAGGGAAGCCTGTGATTACATGTCTCTATCTACAGGGAAGCCTGTGATTACATTTCTCTATGTACAGGGAAGCCTGTGATTACATGTCTCTATGTACAGGGAAGCCTGTGATTACATGTCTCTATGAACAGGGAAGCCTGTGGTCACATGTCTCTATGTACAGGGAAGCCTGTGATTACATGTCTCTATGTACAGGGAAGCATGTGGTTACATGTCTCTATGTACAGGGAAGCCTGTGGTTACATGTCTTTATGAACAGGGAAGCCTGTGGTTACATGTCTCTATGTACAGGGAAGCCTGTGGTTACATGTCTTTATGAACAGGGAAGCCTGTGGTTACATGTCTCTATGTACAGGGAAGCCTGTGGTTACATGTCTCTATGTACAGGGAAGCCTGTGATTACATGTCTCTATGAACAGGGAAGCCTGTGGTTACATGTCTCTATGAACAGGGAAGCCTGTGATTACATGTCTCTATGTACAGGGAAGCCTGTGGTTACATGTCTCTATGTACAGGGAAGCCTGTGGTTACATGTCTCTATGTACAGGGAAGCCTGTGGTTACATGTCTCTATGTACAGGGAAGCCTGTGGTTACATGTCTCTATGTACAGGGAAGCCTGTGGTTGCATGTCTCTATGTACAGGGAAGCCTGTGATTACATGTCTCTATGTACAGGGAAGCCTGTGATTACATGTCTCTATGTACAGGGAAGCCTGTGATTACATGTCTCTATGTACAGGGAAGCCTTTGGTTACATGTCTCTATGTACAGGGAAGCCTGTGGTTACATGTCTCTATGAACAGGGAAGCCTGTGGTTACATGTCTCTATGAACAGGGAAGCCTGTGATTACATGTCTCTATGTACAGGGAAGCCTGTGGTTACATGTCTCTATGTACAGGGAAGCCTGTGATTACATGTCTCTATGAACAGGGAAGCCTGTGATTACATGTCTCTATGTACAGGGAAGCCTGTGATTACATGTCTCTATGTACAGGGAAGCCTGTGGTTACATGTCTCTATGTACAGGGAAGCCTGTGGTTACATGTCTCTATGTACAGGGAAGCCTGTGGTTACATGTCTCTATGTACAGGGAAGCCTGTGGTTACATGTCTCTATGTACAGGGAAGCCTGTGGTTACATGTCTCTATGTACAGGAAAGCCTGTGGATACATGTCTCTATGAACAGGGACGCCTGTGGTTACATGTCTCTATGTACAGGGAAGCCTGTGGTTACATGTCTCTATGTACAGGGAAGCCTGTGATTACATGTCTCTATGTACAGGGCAGCCTGTGATTACATGTCTCTATGTACAGGGAAGCCTGTGATTAAATTTCTCTATGTACAGGGAAGCCTATGGTTACATGTCTCTATGTACAGGGAAGCCTGTGATTACATGTCTCTATGTACAGGGAAGCCTGTGATTACATGTCTCTATGAACAGGGAAGCCTGTGGTCACATGTCTCTATGTACAGGGAAGCCTGTGATTACATGTCTCTATGTACAGGGAAGCCTGTGGTTACATGTCTCTATGTACAGGGAAGCCTGTGGTTACATGTCTTTATGAACAGGGAAGCCTGTGGATACATGTCTCTATGTACAGGGAAGCCTGTGGTTACATGTCTTTATGAACAGGGAAGCCTGTGGTTACATGTCTCTATGTACAGGGAAGCCTGTGGTTACATGTCTCTATGTACAGGGAAGCCTGTGGTTACATGTCTCTATGTACAGGGAAGCCTGTGGTTACATGTCTCTATGTACAGGGAAGCCTGTGATTACATGTCTCTATGAACAGGGAAGCCTGTGGTCACATGTCTCTATGTACAGGGAAGCCTGTGATTACATGTCCCTATGTACAAGGAAGCCTGTGGTTACATGTCTCTATGTACAGGGAAGCCTGTGGTTACATGTCTCTATGTACAGGGAAGCCTGTGGTTACATGTCTCTATGTACTGGGAAGCCTGTGGTTGCATGTCTCTATGTACAGGGAAGCCTGTGGTTACATGTCTCTATGTACAGGGAAGCCTGTGGTTACATGTCTCTATGTACAGGGAAGCCTGTGATTACATGTCTCTATGTACAGGGAAGCCTGTGGTTACATGTCTCTATGTACAGGGAAGCCTGTGGTTACATGTCTCTATGTACAGGGCAGCCTGTGATTACATGTCTCTATGTACAGGGAAGCCTGTGATTACATGTCTCTATGTACAGGGAAGCCTGTGATTACATGTCTCTATGTACAGGGAAGCCTGTGATTACATGTCTCTATGTACAGGGAAGCCTGTGGTTACATGTCTCTATGTACAGGGAAGCCTGTGATTACATGTCTCTATGAACAGGGAAGCCTGTGGTTACATGTCTCTATGAACAGGGAAGCCTGTGATTACATGTCTCTATGTACAGGGAAGTCTGTGGTTACATGTCTCTATGTACAGGGAAGCCTGTGGTTACATGTCTCTATGTACAGGGAAGCCTGTGGTTACATGTCTCTATGTACAGGGAAGCCTGTGGTTACATGTCTCTATGTACAGGGAAGCCTGTGGTTGCATGTCTCTATGTACAGGGAAGCCTGTGGTTACATGTCTCTATGTACAGGGAAGCCTGTGGTTGCATGTCTCTATGTACAGGGAAGCCTGTGATTACATGTCTCTATGTACAGGGAAGCCTTTGGTTACATGTCTCTATGTACAGGGAAGCCTGTGGTTACATGTCTCTATGTACAGGGAAGCCTGTGGTTACATGTCTCTATGAACAGGGAAGCCTGTGGTTACATGTCTCTATGAACAGGGAAGCCTGTGATTACATGTCTCTATGAACAGGGAAGCCTGTGGTTACATGTCTCTATGAACAGGGAAGCCTGTGATTACATGTCTCTATGTACAGGGAAGCCTGTGGTTACATGTCTCTATGTACAGGGAAGCCTGTGATTACATGTCTCTATGAACAGGGAAGCCTGTGATTACATGTCTCTATGTACAGGGAAGCCTGTGATTACATGTCTCTATGTACAGGGAAGCCTGTGGTTACATGTCTCTATGTACAGGGAAGCCTGTGGTTACATGTCTCTATGTACAGGGAAGCCTGTGGTTACATGTCTCTATGTACAGGGAAGCCTGTGGTTACATGTCTCTATGTACAGGGAAGCCTGTGGTTACATGTCTCTATGTACAGGGAAGCCTGTGGTTACATGTCTCTATGTACAGGGAAGCCTGTGGTTACATGTCTCTATGTACAGGGAAGCCTGTGGTTACATGTCTCTATGTACAGGGAAGCCTGTGGTTACATGTGTCTATGTACAGGAAAGCCTGTGGTTACATGTCTCTATGAACAGGGAAGCCTGTGGTTACATGTCTCTATGTACAGGGAAGCCTGTGGTTACATGTCTCTATGTACAGGGCAGCCTGTGATTACATGTCTCTATGTACAGGGAAGCCTGTGATTACATGTCTCTATGTACAGGGAAGCCTGTGATTACATGTCTCTATGTACAGGGAAGCCTGTGATTACATGTCTCTATGTACAGGGAAGCCTGTGGTTACATGTCTCTATGTACAGGGAAGCCTGTGATTACATGTCTCTATGTACAGGGAAGCCTGTGATTACATGTCTCTATGTACAGGGAAGCATGTGGTTACATGTCTCTATGTACAGGGAAGCCTGTGATTACATGTCTCTATCTACAGGGAAGCCTGTGATTACATTTCTCTATGTACAGGGAAGCCTGTGGTTACATGTCTCTATGTACAGGGAAGCCTGTGATTACATGTCTCTATGTACAGGGAAGCCTGTGATTACATGTCTCTATGTACAGGGAAGCCTGTGGTTACATGTCTCTATGTACAGGGAAGCCTGTGGTTACATGTCTCTATGTACAGGGAAGCCTGTGGTTGCATGTCTCTATGTACAGGGAAGCCTGTGATTACATGTCTCTATGTACAGGGAAGCCTGTGATTACATGTCTCTATGTACAGGGAAGCCTGTGATTACATGTCTCTATGTACAGGGAAGCCTGTGGTTACATGTCTCTATGTACAGGGAAGCCTGTGGTTACATGTCTCTATGTACAGGGAAGCCTGTGGTTACATGTCTCTATGAACAGGGAAGCCTGTGGTTACATGTCTCTATGAACAGGGAAGCCTGTGATTACATGTCTCTATGTACAGGGAAGCCTGTGGTTACATGTCTCTATGTACAGGGAAGCCTGTGATTACATGTCTCTATGAACAGGGAAGCCTGTGATTACATGTCTCTATGTACAGGGAAGCCTGTGATTACATGTCTCTATCTACAGGGAAGCCTGTGATTACATTTCTCTATGTACAGGGAAGCCTGTGATTACATGTCTCTATGTACAGGGAAGCCTGTGATTACATGTCTCTATGAACAGGGAAGCCTGTGGTCACATGTCTCTATGTACAGGGAAGCCTGTGATTACATGTCTCTATGTACAGGGAAGCCTGTGGTTACATGTCTCTATGTACAGGGAAGCCTGTGGTTACATGTCTCTATGTACAGGGAAGCCTGTGGTTACATGTCTTTATGAACAGGGAAGCCTGTGGTTACATGTCTCTATGTACAGGGAAGCCTGTGGTTACATGTCTCTATGTACAGGGAAGCCTGTGGTTACATGTCTCTATGTACAGGGAAGCCTGTGGTTACATGTCTCTATGTACAGGGAAGCCTGTGATTACATGTCTCTATGAACAGGGAAGCCTGTGGTCACATGTCTCTATGTACAGGGAAGCCTGTGATTACATGTCCCTATGTACAAGGAAGCCTGTGGTTACATGTCTCTATGTACAGGGAAGCCTGTGATTACATGTCTCTATGTACAGGGAAGCCTGTGATTAAATTTCTCTATGTACAGGGAAGCCTGTGGTTACATGTCTCTATGTACAGGGAAGCCTGTGATTACATGTCTCTATGTACAGGGAAGCCTGTGATTACATGTCTCTATGTACAGGGAAGCCTGTGGTTACATGTCTCTATGTACAGGGAAGCCTGTGGTTACATGTCTCTATGTACAGGGAAGCCTGTGGTTGCATGTCTCTATGTACAGGGAAGCCTGTGATTACATGTCTCTATGTACAGGGAAGCCTGTGATTACATGTCTCTATGTACAGGGAAGCCTTTGGTTACATGTCTCTATGTACAGGGAAGCCTGTGGTTACATGTCTCTATGTACAGGGAAGCCTGTGATTACATGTCTCTATGAACAGGGAAGCCTGTGGTCACATGTCTCTATGAACAGGGAAGCCTGTGATTACATGTCCCTATGTACAAGGAAGCCTGTGGTTACATGTCTCTATGTACAGGGAAGCCTGTGGTTACATGTCTCTATGAACAGGGAAGCCTGTGGTTACATGTCTCTATGAACAGGGAAGCCTGTGATTACATGTCTCTATGTACAGGGAAGCCTGTGGTTACATGTCTCTATGTACAGGGAAGCCTGTGGTTACATGTCTCTATGAACAGGGAAGCCTGTGATTACATGTCTCTATGTACAGGGAAGCCTGTGGTTACATGTCTCTATGTACAGGGAAGCCTGTGGTTACATGTCTCTATGTACAGGGAAGCCTGTGGTTACATGTCTCTATGTACAGGAAAGCCTGTGGTTACATGTCTCTATGTACAGGGAAGCCTGTGGTTACATGTCTCTATGTACAGGGAAGCCTGTGGTTACATGTCTCTATGTACAGGGAAGCCTGTGGTTACATGTCTCTATGTACAGGAAAGCCTGTGGTTACATGTCTCTATGTACAGGGAAGCCTGTGGTTACATGTCTCTATGTACAGGGAAGCCTGTGATTACATGTCTCTATGTACAGGGAAGCCTGTGATTACATGTCTCTATGTACAGGGAAGCCTGTGATTACATGTCTCTATGAACAGGGAAGCCTGTGATTACATGTCTACATGTACAGGGAAGCCTGTGATTACATGTCTCTATGTACAGGGAAGCCTGTTGTAGCTGATGTATTTATGTAACTAGATTAATGTAAACAATATCTGTGGAGCAGGACACAGAAATCTACCAAGATGTCATTTAATCCATGCTACCTATAGCCTTTTCACTGAGGCTCAACTTCAAGGTTTTTTTTCAGGGTTTAGCTGGCAATAACAACATATTCCCACACACCCATTGCCCTGGTATACCCTCTTCAATGGTTTCCTTGGTTACTTTACAGACAATTTATTTCCACTACTCTGAATAGTGGGTGAAACAGCATATTGTTTCATTGTGCATGGACTGTGCCTGTAGCTCTTTAGCCTTATGTGTCTGTGGGAAAAAGAAAAACCATTAGATTTTTTTTGCCAGTATTGGTACTTTTAGCATGTGGTTGACAGTGGTTTATGCATTTCATTCCCAGTGAGAATTCTAAAAGCACACTCATTTGAGTAGGGACATCTGGCCAGTGGCTACTAAAGACTACAAAAACTGGAAAGTAACAGACACACAACTGCTTTTCTCTGTAGGCTATAGCTTTCATCAGAGGAAAATAATGGGAACAGGATAGAGTATTGTTATGCCATGTACAGTACAGTGGGTTTAGCGGCTAAACAAGGCATTCAAAATAAGAAGATCCGTACCAACATGTTCAATAGGGGATCATTTATTTAAAAATATATAATTGATTTTAGATTATCCGCAAGTGGACAGTGGATAAAACGTTTAAGCAACAATGAGGGGGGAAATGACCTATCCCTTTTTGCATTTTACCCATCCCTGGTGAAAAATGTGGGGAACGCGGGCGTTCCAGATGTGCGCCTTAACTACGCCCACGCGCAAGGACGTGGGCACGCAACGTCTCTGGAGGGAAAGCGGAGCAGAAGAGCGAAACATGGCGACATCGAATAATCCGCGGAAATTTAGCGAGAAAATCGCTTTGCATAATCAGAAACAGGCAGAAGAGACAGCAGCATTCGAGGAAGTGATGAAAGATTTGAGTATTACCCGAGCAGCGAGGGTAAGCGTGTCTGTTTTTAGCTATTTGCTGTGAATGCTCGCGACCTGTCAAATGCAGTAATATGTGCGGCGGCACGTAGTTTGGCCAGGGAGGTAAACAATAACAAACAGCCCCATATGCCAGCAAATATGATATGCATGAATGGAAACCAGTCTCCTTACTATCACATTCGTGTGGTTAGTTATTCTCAAATGGAGAGGAATCCCGAGGCCAATCGTCTTCAAAAGTTGCACAGTATTATAGCTGCTCCAGTGCAAATATGGGGCGTGCATGCATGTTTGACAGCGCGCATCAAAATATAGCTTTGTTTTTTCTGCATGCACTCTAGGCGAGGAAGAAGCGTGAGATGAACAGCAATGTCTATGCATTGAAGCATTTGGGACAGCAGTATTTTGTTCTATATACTCAATCAACAAAGACATATAGCCTAATAATCAGGAGGAAAACCCAGTCGTGAGACTGAGCAGACAAGTAGAGTAAATTTGATTGACAGCGTCATATAAACGACGAGCCCACCCCGCACAGATTATGTTGACCGTAAAGCGCATGCCGCAGCAAAATATTGGTATCTGCATCAATGTCATGTCAGTGGTCTCAACTGTAGTTAAATTTCCCGACAAAATAGCATGGGTGTATTTTAAATGGTTTTAAATGGACTGGTATGGGAAAATAATGACAGAAGTTAGTATTTTGAATTTCGTGGTTGCAAGTACGATTTTCAAATGTGTAATTTAATTAGGCAAGCTTGTATCATCATGATGTGTGATTTTTTTTTTTTTAACAAATGGTTGCAAATTTGTCATTTGAATACATTCAATAAGATTTGCAAGAATTATTTATTTTCTGGGACTTGAAGAATGATGATGCCAGTGATCTTCAGGTCATAGCTCTAGAAAGAGGCCAGAGTTCCCCACTTACAATTCTGAGTTGGATGACCGTTCAAAACGTATTTTCCCAGTCTGAGCTCGTGTTTTCCCAAGTTCCCAATTGTCTTGAACTCACTGAAGTGAGATTTCTCAGTTCCGAGTTAACAGTTGTTTTGAGCGTGCCAGAAATTATGCTGGATTGACAGCATGGCCAATGTTGAATGTTTATCATTTGAAGCTTGGAAAAGAGACCCTTAAACCCAGACTTGGGACCACACAGCCACTCCACTGAATAGCAGGCTAGTGATTTCTTTGCTATGCTTGCAGTTAGCCACCAATTCCATCAAAACCACTTATTGTTGAATTTGCGATTTCCAACTTGTTGTGTAATGTTTATGGCCGATGAGCACCGATACGTTTTATCAATATAATTTCTCTTCAATGAAATGCTGCTACAAAGAGTAGCAGCAGCGCTACCCTTAGATTTGGCTCTTCCGTTGCGACGTTCCCCTGAGGCCCATCTGCCAGCCTGCTGCTAGCCCCGGCCTGCTAGCTGTCTGAATTGCCGTGCCTCCAGCTCGCCTAGCTACTCACTGGACCCTATGATCACTCAGCTACACATGCCTCTCTCTAATTTCAATATGCCTTGTCTATTGCTGTTTTGGTTAGTAGTTTGTGTCTTAATTAACTGTAGAGCCTCCAGCCCTGCTCAATATTCCTTAGCTAGCCCTTATGTTCCACCCCCCACACATGCAGTGACCGCACCTGGCTTAAATGGTGCCTCGAGACAAAACCTCTCTCGTCATCACTCAATGCCTAGGCTTACCTCCACTGTACTCACATCCAACCATACCCTTGTCTGTACATTGCCTTGAATCTATTCTTCAGTCCAGAAACCTGCTCCTTTTACTCTCTGTTCCAAACGCATTAGACAACCAGTTCTTATAGCCTTTAGCTGTACCCTTATCCTACTCCTCCTCTGTTCCTCTGGTGATGTAGAGGTTAACCCAGGCCCTGCAGCCCCCAGCATCACTCCCATTCCCCAGGCACTCTTATTTGTTTACTTCTGTAACCGTAAAAGCATTGGTTTCATGCATGTTAACATTAGAAGCCTCCTCCATAAGTTTGTTTTATTCACTGCTTTAGCACACTCCGCCAACCCGGATGTCCTAGCCGTGTCTGAATCCTGGCTTAGGAAGGCCGCCAAAAATCCTGAAATTTCCATCCCTAACTATAACATTTTCCACCAGATAGAACTGCCAAAGGGAGCGGAGTTGCAAGCTACTGAAGAGAGGGCCTGCAGACTTCTGTCTTACTATCCAGGTCTGTGCCCAAACAAGTCGAGCTTCTACTTTTAAAAATCCACCTTACCAGAAACAAGTCTCTCACCGTTGCCGCTTGATATAGACCCCCCCTCGGCCCCCAGTTATGCCCTGGACACCATATGTTAATTGATCGCCCCCCATCTATCTTCATGCTTAACATCCCGGCCGTCCTACAATCTAAGCTTGATGCCCTCAATCTCACACAAATCATCAAGGAACCTACCAGATACAACCCTAAATCTGTAACCATGGTCACCCTCTTAGATATCCTGACCAACCTGCCCTCTAAATACACCTCTGCTGTCTTCAACCAGGATCTCAGCGTTCACTGCCTCATTGTCTGCGTGCGTACTGGGTCCTCTGTCAAACGACTACCCCTCATCACTGTCAAACGCTTCCTAAAACACTTCAGCGAGCAGGCCTTTCTTACCGACCTGGCCCGGGTATCTTGGAAGGATATTGACCTCATCTTGTCAGTAGAGGATGCCTGGTTGCTCTTCAAAAGTGCTTTCCTCTCCATCTTAAATAAGCATGCCCCATTCAAAAAATGTAGAACTAAGAACAGATATAGCCCTTGGTTCACCCCAGACTTGACTGCCCTTGACCAGCACAAAAACATCCTGTGGCGTTCTGCATTAGAATCGAATAGCCCCGCGAAATGCAACTTTTCAGGGAAGTCAGGATGTTTACACAGGCAGTTAGGAAAGCTAAGGCTAGCTTTTTCAAACAGATATTTGCATCCTGTAGCACTAATTCCAAAAGGTTTTGGGACACTGTAAAGCCCATGGAGAATAAGAGCACTTACACCCAGCTGCCCACTGCACTGAGGATAGGAAACACTGTCACCACCGATAAATCTACAATAATCGATCAGTTCAATAAGCATTTTTCCATGGCTGGCCAAGCTTTCCACATGGCTACCCCTAGCCTGGCCAACATCTCAGCACCCCCTGCAGCAACTTGCCCAAACCCCTCCCCCCACTTCTCCTTCACCCAAATACAGACAGCTGATGTTCTGAAAGAGCTGCAAAATCTGGACCCCTACAAATCAGCTGGGCTAGATAATCTGGACCCTCCCTTTCTAAAATTATCCGCCGAAATTGTTGCAACCCCTATTGCTAGCCGATTCAACCTCTCTTTCGTATCGTCTGAGATCCTCAAAGATTGTAAAGCTGCTGTGGTCATCCCCCTCTTCAAAGGGGGAGACACTCTAGACCCAAACTGTTATAGACCTATATCCATTCTGCCCTGCCTTTCTAAAATCTTCGAAAGCCAAGTTCATAAGCAGATCACCGACCATTTCGAATCCCACCGTACCTTCTCCACTATGCAATCAGGTTTCCGAGCTGGTCGTGGGTGCACCTCAGCCACGCTCAAGGTCCTAAACGATATCATAACTGCCATCGATAAAAGACATTATTGTGCAGCCGCCTTCATCGACCTGACCAAGGCTTTCGACTCTGACAATCACCGCATTCTTATCGGCAGACTCAATAGCCTTGGCTTCTCAAATGACTGCCTCGCCTGGTTCACCAACTACTTCTCAGACAGAGTTCAGTATGTCAAATCGGAGGGCCTGTTGTCCGGACCTCTGGCAGTCTCTATGGGGGTGCCACAGGGTTCAATTCTTGGGCCGACTCTTTTCTCTGTATATACCAAAGATGTCGCTCTTGCTGCGGGTGATTCTCTGATCCACCTCTACGCAGACGACACCTTTCTGTATACACCTGGCCCTTTGGACACTGTGCTAACAAACCTCCGAATGAGTTTCGAGGCCATACAACACACCGATTCCTGCCCGCATCCTCCCGTCCGAATAGCGTCTCTACTCTGGCCGGTTCTGACCTAGAATATGTGGACAAATAACTAGGTGTCTGGTTAGACTGTAAACTCTCCTTCTAGACTCACATTAAGCATCCCCAATCCAAAATTAAATATAGAATTGGCTTCCTATTTCACAACAAAGCATAATTCACTCATGCTGCCAAACTTGCCCTATAAAACTGACCATCCTACCGATCCTTGACTTTGGCGATGTCATTTACAAAATAGCCCGCAACACTCTACTCAGCAAACTGGATGTAGTCTGTCACAGTGCCATCTTTTTTATCACCAAAGCTCCATATACTACCCACCACTGCGACCTGTATGCTCTCGTTGGCTGGCCCTCACTACATATCCGCCGCCAAACCCACTGGCTCCAGGTCATCTATAAGTTTTTGCTAGGTAAAGCCCCACCTTATCTCAGCTCACTGGTCACCATAGCAACACCCACCCGTAGCACGCGCTCCAGCAGGTATATTGCACTGGTCATCCCCAAAGCCAAAACTTCCTTTGGCCGCCTTTCCTTCCAGTTCTCTGCTGCCAATGACTGGAACGAATTGCAAAAATCTCTGAAGCTGGAGTCTTATATCTCCCTCTCTAACTTTAAGCATCAGCTGTCTGAGCATCTTACCGATGGCTGTGTATAGGTACAGTGAATCTGTAAATAGCACACCCGACTAACTCATCCCCATATTATTACTTACCCTCTTGCTCTTTTGCACCCCTGTATCTCTACCTGCACATCTATCACTCCAGTATTAATGCTAAATTGTAATTATTTTCGCCTCTAGGGCCTATTTATTGCCTGCCTCCCTACTTGTTCTCAACTGGCCTACCTGGTGAAATATATTTTTTTTAAATGGCAGTGAAGTAGTGTCCCCATGAGTGACAGAACACTGAGCCAATCGCTGGTGCAACTAGAAAACATTACCAACCCCTACGCTACGTATTTTCCGCTGGCTACCACACCACGACAGAAAGCACTGAGCAAGGCTGAAATACCTGCATTTTGGCATTTATTAATTCAAATCATTTTTATTTTACATTGTTTGCAAACTGATATGTGACACGTATTAACACCAAAATAACATGCAAAACAGGCAACCCACCGCCCCCCCAAAAATATTTTATGTTTGTTTTTTTAGCTAAAAATGTGGGGCTCAAAACAGGTGGGGCTCTGCCTGTGGGAGCATTACATTCGCCAAAAGAAAGTCAAAGTCAAGTATGACCACATGTGCAAGTTAGGGTTAGACATGCTACAGTAGAGATTTTCAAAGTATTTCTGCAGTTTTGTTTCATAGCTGCTATTTTTCTATATTTGTATTTTTGGACCCCATTTTCTCTCCAATTTCGTGATATCCTATTGTTAGTTACAGTCTTGTCCCATCGCTGCAACTCCCATACAGACTCGGGAGAGGCGAAGTTTGAGAGCCATGCGTCCTCCGAAACACGACCCCGCCAAGCCGCGCTGCTTCTTGACTCACTGCTCGCTTAACCCGGAAGCTAGCCGCACCAACGTGTCAGAGGAAAAACTGTACCGCATGTCGACATGAGTCAGCGTGCATGTGCCCTGCCCGCCACAAGGAGTTGCTAGAGCGCGATGGGAGAAGGATATCCCGGACGGCCAAACCCTCCCCTAACCTGGACGACGCTGGGCCAATTGTACACTGCCTTATGGGTTTCCCAATCACGGCCGGCTGCGACACATCCTGGGATCAAACCCGAGTCTGTAGTGGCGCCTTAGAGCACTATACCACTAGGAAGGCCGGTCATAGCTGCTATTTGAACAAAGAAATAGGAATCCTATATCCCACCCCATGCAGAAACACTGCCTGGCATGGGAGCTGTGCGCAATGAGTGAAGTGCTGATCGATTCATTTTTGGAGGCACTGTGCACAGGCATAAAAGCTGGTCTAATTTACTCGGTGGTCAACAAAGTGAGACATTGTTTCTTGGCTGTTTACATTGTTTTGTTCACAAGTTTGGTTGTTTTTCAACTTGAGTCTGCTGCTTCAACTAATAGCAAAGAGATGTCCTTGTCGTATCCCAAATATGACACGTGAAAGGACTCAAATGGCCCCATTACTATGTTAACCTCCCACCCTTAAAAGGGGCAGCTGAACATTTTCTCTGATATTTTGATTATTAAAAGACTCGGGTTACAAAAAATGAAAAGAAATGTAGCATTGTACCACATTACTTCTTACTAATAAATGTCTTTTTTTTAGAAACAGTACAAAGCATGTAATCTGTTTGTTTTTTGACTTAATTATGCAAAAATATTTTGTCTAGTACAAAATCTGAGTGGTGGGGCCTCCCGAGTGGTGGGGCCTCCCGAGTGGTGGGGCCTCCCGAGTGGTGGGGCCTCCCGAGTGGCGGGGCCTCCCGAGTGGCGCAACGTTCTAAGGCGTTACTACAACAATCCCATAAGTATAGAAGATAGCTGTAACATCACACTATCTTTAGACATACAGTACCACCACTGAATTATATTAATTATTACTCAACTAAACTAGGCCTATTGGAAATATGAAAATGATCAATGAAACCACCAGGTAGTGCATGACTTGGGCAGGAGATCACCGGAGCTGAGTACCGGCACCTAACATGTTCTACTGCTTGAGCTCCTGTTCTTTTTTTTTTATAGAATATTACCTCAAAAGTATAGTGGAGCTCCTGTACCTAAATATAAACAGTACCGGCACCCAAAATGAGTAGACCTACCGGCACCTATTTCAGCTCAAGTCAAGCACTGCAGGTATTGTGGCAAAGATGTGTCCGTAGCAGATTGCTAAAACGTTAGCCAGCTTTATATGGATAATATTAATGCAGGTAGGTTACTCTGTTTTTGCCAGGCAAAACCAGAGAAAATTAAACAAGCGCTTTCTGGTCACTGATGTGGATATGTGCACCCGCCTTTGCGTGCTAATGCTGATTGGTCAACAGTCAGGACGGGAAACTTGTTGTTTCTGAAGCACCGATTTAGATGTTTTTAAAATAAGAATTTTGTGCAATTCTCTAGACCTACGTTAGTATCCACATTTTATAACCAAATCTACAAATCTAAAATACAAATGATAGCCTAGCGTATACTGTATGTAGCCTATTAAAATATTTATCAAAATAATTATAGGCCTACTCGCAACCTCCCCAAAACCTTCACTGCTCTAGTTCTCAACCTGTGTTGATTGACAGTTTGCCGGTCCAATCAGAGGGTTGAGTGTGTGTTTCACTAGCCAGTCTGTTTTGTTTGCAAGTGCAATACCGTCTCTGGGTGCCAGGAGAGTAATCCACAGAGACTCCGTGCCACAAAATGATTGACAAAACGTTACAAAATCTGGCCAGATAATTTCAAGTCAAAGTGGAGTCAAGTCTCAAGTTATTTTCTTTTCTATCAAGTCGAGTCTCAAATCATCAGATTTGTGACTTCAGTCAGATTCCAGTCCATGTCATGTGACTCGAGTCCACATCTGATTATTACATGTCCATTTACCACTATGAATATTCTGATGTGAATCAAAAATATGCATTCTCAGAGTTCTGTCACATTACCAAGTGATTCGTACATTTGTAGAAAGACATTCGCAAGTCAAATGATTTGAGCAGACCTGGAGGACCTTTTTTACTCCTGGCCAATCAGCTAAAACCACAGCCGCCTATTGCTCCAACCATTGGCTGGATTGTTCCATCAGTCAAATCTCAGGAATTAGCTTGAAGAGGAAAAGAGAAGTCATTTCTACAAAGTAACAACGTTACTTAATCCTCGGCCTGAAGTACTAGAATAAAAGTCTACTTGAAGGTAATCATCTATTTCATGTGTACATCGATTGATTTTGTGAAAAGGTGTGTTTAACGTGAAATATAATGGTACATGTCAGACAATTGACAGCAGCTAGCGTTAGCTAGCTAGCTAAATTTAAACTTGTTCTTGGAGGTTATTCACAAGGTTAGACAGAGAATAACATGTGTGGATATATTTATATCATGCAGAATTGTAAGCTTGTAACTTGAAGTTCATTCAATAATACAGACGTGGGTGATTTCTGTCCCAGCGGACTGAACTGCATGCAAGTTTTTGTCAAATTTAGATCAGTTAGTTGAATGAGGTGTTGGTGAAGTGCTGGAACATAAACCTATACACTCCAATGTAAAAAAAAAGAATATTGACTTGACTAAATAGAGGTACCATTTTATTTGGTTAATCTATGCAGGTTTCTCGTCTGATTTCCAGGAGCCTGGTGGAGATACAGTAGATACAACCATACTCCGAGTCCTGCAGGCCATTTCCCTGCATCCAGGTTGAGACCTACCAGCAGGAACATGGAGCACTCCATGTCAGTAAGTAATACATTTTTTTTTTTTTAAATATACAGTTCCTATGGAAAGTATTCAGACCTTGACTTTCCACATTTTGTTAACATTACAGCCTCAGTAATACACACACAATACCCCATAATGACAAATCGAAAACAGGTTTTTAGAAATTTTAGCAAGCGCATTAATAAAAAAGATACCTTATTTTTCAATTCTGTTTACTTCTGGCCCTTCTTTGGACACTGTGTTAACTAACCTCCAGGTGAGCTTCAATGCCATACAACTCTCCTTCCGTGGCCTCCAACTGCTCTTAAATGCAAGTAAAACTAAACATGCTCTTCAACCGATCGCTACCAGCACCTATATTTCACTGGTCACCCCCAAAGCCAATTCCTTCTTTGGCCGCCTTTCCTTACAGTTCTCTGATGCCAATGACTGGAACGAATTGCAAAAATCACTGAAGCTGGAGACTCATATCTCCCTCACAAACTTTAAGCACCAGCTGTCAGAGCAGCTCACAGATCAATGCACCTGTACATAGCCCATCTGTAAATAGCCCATCCAACTACCTCATCCCCATACTGTTTTTCTTTTGCTCCTTTGCATCCCAGTATCTCTACTTGCACACTCATTTTCTGCACATCCATCACTCCAGTGTTTTAATTGCTAAATTGTAATTATTTCACCACTATGGCCTATTTATTGCCTTTCCTCCCTTGTCCTACCTCATTTGCACACACTGTATATAGACTTTTTTCTATTGTGTTATTGACTGTATGTTTTGTTTATTCCATGTGTAACTCTGTGTTGTGGTTTGTGTCGCACTGCTTTGCTTTATCTTGGCCAGGTCGCATTTGTAAATGAGAACTTGTTCTCAACTAGCCTACCTGGTTAAATAAAGGTGAAATGAAAAAATTTACATTAGTATTCAGACCCTTTGCTATGAGACATAAAATCGAGGTCAGGTGCATCCTGTTTCCATCTACAACTTGATTGCAGTCCACCTGTGGTAAATTCAATTCATTGGACATGATTTAGAAAGGCACACACCTGTCTATATAAGGTCCCACTGTTGACATTGCATGTCAAAAACCAGGCCATGAGGTCGAAATAATTTTCCGAGACAGGATTGTGTCGAGGCACAGATCTGGGGAAGGGTACCAAAAAATTTATGCAGCATTGAAGGTCCCCAAGAACACAGTGGCCTCCATCATTCTTAAATGGAAGAAGTTTGGAACCACCAAGACTCTTCTTAGAGTTGGCCTCCCGGCCAAACTGAGCGATCGGGGGAGAATGGCCTTGGTCAGGGAGGTGACCAAGAACCCGATGGTCACTCTGACAGCGCTCTAGAGATCCTCTGTTGTGATGGGAGAACCTTTCAGAAGGACAACCATCTCTGCAGCACTCCACCAATCAGGCCTTTATGGTGGAGTGGCTAGACAGAAGCCACTCCTGAGTTTGCCAAAAGGTAAAAGACTTTCAGACCATGAGAAACAAGATTCTCTGGTCTGATGAAACCAAGATTGAATCTTTGGCCTGAATGCAAAGTGTCACGTCTGGAAGAAACCTGGCACCATCCCTATGGTGAAGCATGGTGGTGGCAGCATCATGCTTTGGGGATATTTTTCAGCAGCAGGGACTGGGAGAGTCAGACTAGTCAGGATAGAGGGAAAGATGAACGGAGCAAAGTACAGCGATATCCTTGATGAAAACCTGCTTCAGACTGATCAGGACCTCCGACTGGGGTGAAGGTTCACCTTCCAACAAAAAAAAAGGGGGTATTGTGTGTGTATATTGATGGTTTAAAAAAATAATTTAGAATAAGGTTGTAACCTAACAATGTGGAAAAAACTCAAGGGGTCTGAATATTTTCAGAAGGCATTGTATATACTACTCTACTCATGAGGAGTCTAGAAACCCTATGCACCATAAACCTGTCTACTTCTGGAGTAACTCCATGTCAAAGAGACTCAGAGGGTTTGGCAGGAGGCCTTGGGTCAAGGGTGAGGGCTTAGGGGCAGGATTCGTACGGTCATGAAAATACTAGAAAAGTTATGGGATTTTGAAATGGTGTTTTCCAGGCCTAGAAAAGCAATGGAAATTACCTTAATAATATGTTAATATAATTTATTTAGAGGCGAAAGAAACGCACACCTATTTTGGCGAGGTGCTGGCTAGCGTAGTGGAACACTTTTGTCCCAAAAGTTTGAAAGACAAGCTTGTCTTCTTCACCCTGATGAAGACAGCTTGTCTGTCGAAACGTTGGACATAAATATTTTTGCATCTGAGCTCCTAGTGTGTGCGGCACTCCTTTTAATTTTTTAAAATATAATTTATTTAGGCACATTCTTAAAATATTTAATCAGTCCAATAAATATAAACTTATCAGTATCACCTGCATTTGTGCGAGATGAGTGGGTTGTTGCTCAAGGAGAGAGAGACTGTCAGACACTGCAGCAGCAGGTAGGCCTAGCCCAGGCCTGGGCAATTATTTTCCATGGAGGGACACATTAGAATATATTTTTGCCATCGTGGGCCAGAATCATATTACAGGATTATACATTGTGTATGACTGTGACATCTACTGTAAATCACATCCAGATATGCTACTTATTTTACTTTTTTAACATGCAGAGAAATAAACCACATCCATGTTCTCCTTTTGGTAGGTATTTTCATTATTTAACATGAACTACATGGAGGGAAAAGTACATTCAGCACCACGAACAGAACTCTTTTTAACGGGTATGCACAAAAACACGAGAGCTCAACATTACATTTAAACTACTCAATCAGTGTGAGAAGTTAAGTCTCTGATGGGTGTTGACTAGAGCAGTGAAGTCGATTATAGTTTCTGACGTCGCTATGCACAGGATTGCTTAGGAGGTGAGTCGGTAAGAGGTGATCTGACTTGTTATATTTCATCACTGAAAATATCTGTTCACATACATAGGTTGACCCAAACAGTACAAACCTCTTCTGAGCATGACTCCTAATCTTTGGAAAGTTTTGTTCAAGAGATGCATAGAACCTCATCAGTGACAGTGTTTTGAATAGTTTTCCAATCACTGCATCAGACTGAAGATCGATAAGCTCAAGTTGCAGGTCCGTGGGAGCGTTATCCACATTGAAGCTGAAAGGAGAGGAAACCAACAGCATGTCATTTTCCAATGCTTTGAAATCCTCAAAACGACGAGATAACTCACTGTTCAAAGCATGCAGCAGCGATGTATACTTCTCCCGCTGGTCATCTGATAGGGAACAGACTAGTAGTGTCAGAAGGTGGGTGAGATTGTTGGCTTCTAGCTGGCGGGTCAGGAGCAGTAATTTTCCCTGTACATCTGATGTGAAAGAAATGCCCTTCCCTTCTAGTTTGGAATTCAGTTCATTCATGAGGGCCATGATGTCCACTGTGAAGGCAAAATCAGCCAACCACTCTATCTTGCAGTTGAGGGAAATACACATTTTCCTTTCATTTGCAAAAACTCTGCAATCTCCAACTTCAGGTCCCACACCCTTTTTAAGCACATTCCCCAATCTCAGCCATCTCACCTTTGTGTGGTAGGGGAGATCTGCATGACAGGACTCTCTTCCAACAGTTAGACAAACTGCCTGTGGTTTAAAGATTTTGCTCTTATGAAGTTGACCACTTTAGTGACTATCCACAACATGGCTAATTTTCAGAACACATTTACAGAGCACCTCCTGAATAATGCAATGCAGGAAAAATACTTTTCTGATCTGGGTTCAGCTCAGCTACTTGATCTTGTATCATTTTCAAAAGGCCAACGTTTTTTTCCTGTCAAGTTTGGGCCCCCATCAGTGGTCATACTTGATAACTTTTCAAAACTCAGTCCCAGCTTTGCCACACACTTATTAACCGACTCCAACACATCTTTCCCTGTGGTTGTGCTCTTCATTGAAGCAAACTCCTCCGTAATTTCAAAGTATGGGGTTATGCCTCGTAAGAATATCAACAACACGCCGTGTCACTGTTCGTTTTGACAGGTACACCTTTTTAAACCGCTCTTTCTTGTCGGGGAAAAGTATTGCTGCAGAGTCAATACTTAAAAAAAATAAAAAAATCCCCCTCAGCGAATGACTTACTATGTTTAGCAATTTCGTGGGACAGTACATAGCTAGCTCTCAATGTCGTTGTGAAAAGTCCTTGCTGCTTTTGCAACTGAGAAAGAAACTCTTTCGATGCAGTTCTGCTAAGAAAATATATTCCTATATTTCTCTGCCTGCTTCGTCTGAAAGTATTGGGACAAGTTGTAGTCTTTAAGACAGCGATGCTCTCTTTGCACACTAAGCACACAGCTTTCCCTGATTCTTCAATAAATAAATATTTCGATGTCCTCTCTTGCTGTAACACCCCACATTCGTCTACTTTCCTTTTCATTGAAAAAAACATTTTTGCGCAATTTCTAGCTAGCTACTATTTGTAACGGTGACGTGTGTCAGCCTATCAGTCACTGTCTGTCTTCGTGCAGTTGTTATTTACACGTACCTTCAAAAGAAATGTTCCACAAGCGGTGGGAGTTAAAAAATTACACAAAGGCGAGTATTCATTGGGCTTTTAATTTGAATAACAGTAAAGTTTTGAAAAACCTATTTAACGCAAATTATTTGATCTGAGCATGATTCCGCGGGCCATATTGAATCAGGTCGCGGGCCGCATACGGTCCCTGGGCCGGCCTTTACCCAGGCCTGGCCTAGTCTATAGAATAGAGAACAGACTAACTAGGTAGCCAATTCAAAACATATCTTGTACCCTCTAGTTAACGGTTTAGCTATTAGCATGTATTCATGTTTTTGTCAGGTCTTAAACTTTCCACTGACTCTTGTGAATAAGGCCATACAAACTGTTTGACTGTTTTGAACAATTCATATGATTAATTTCAACAGTTTTTTTAAATATAAAACAAACGATTCACTTTGTAATTGTATTAGTGACTCTAATCTTGTGAATTACATTTTAGTTTTTAGTTTTTTTTAGATGTATCTGATTGTGGCTTCAACTTGTTTTGTAGATCCTTCCAGTTGATTTGGGCATCCAATGTATGGGACATTGCAACTCGCTAGTCAGCATGTAAAGTAACCACTACATTAATACATGCTAATAGCTAAACTAGAAAAGGTACATTTCCTGAATAAAACGTGTAGGCTTGTTCAGCTGAATAAAAATATTTGTATCCTACCAAAGCAATTTAATCTGATATATTTATTGAGTGAATTATTTCAAAAGGCATAAAACGTATTTGGTTAAATGTTGCAATGTTATACAGGACCAGTCAAAAGTTTGGACACCTACTCATTCCTAGGTTTTTCTTTATTTTGACAATTTTCTACATTGTAGAATAATAGTGAAGACAAACTATGAAATAACACATAAGGAATCATGTAGTAACTAAAAGTGTTAAACAAATCAAAATATATTTGAAATGATTCTTCAAAGTAGCCACCCTTGGCCTTGGTGACAGCTTTGCACTCTAGGCATTCTCTCAACCAGCTTCATGAGGTAGTGACCTGTAATGCATTTCAATTAACAGGTATGCCTTGTTAAGTTAATTCGTGGAATTTCTTTCCTTAATGTGTTTGAGCCAATTAGTTGTGTTGTGATGAGGTAGGGGTGGTATACAGAAGATAGCCCTATTTGGTAAAAAACCAAGTCCATTCAATGGCAAGAACAGCTCAAATAAGCAAATAGAAATGACAGTCCAACATTGCTTTAAGACATGACATTGTCAATGATGAAATGTAAGAACTTTGAACATTTTTTGAAGTGCAGTCACAAAAACCATCAAGCGCTATGATGAAACTGGCTCTCATGAGGACCGCCACAGGAAAGGAAGACCCAGAGTTACCTCTGCTGGAGAGGATAAGTTAATTTATTTTTACCTGCCTCAGAAATTGAAGCATAAATAAATGCTTCAGAGTTCAAGTAACAGACAGACACATCTCAACATCAACTGTTCAGAGGAGACTGCATGAATTAGGCCTTCATGGTCAAATTGTTGCAAAGAAACCACTACTAAAAGACACCAATAAAGACCTGCTTCCAAGAAACCGGAGCAATGGACATTAGACCGGTGGAAATCTGTCCTTTTGTCTGATGACTACAAATTAGATTTTTGGTTTCAACCGCCATGTCTTTGTGAGACGCAGATTAGGTGAACTTCATGAGCTCTGCATGTGTGGTTCCCACTGTGAAGCATGGAAGAAGTGTGATGGTGCTTTGCTGGTGAGACTGATTTATTTAGAATTCAAGGCACACTTAACCAGCATGGCTACCACAGCCTTCTGCAGCAATACGCCATCACGTCTGGTTTTCACTTAGGGAGACTATCATTTGTTTCTCAACAGGACAATGACTCAACACGCCTCCAGGCTGTGTAAGGGCTAATTGACCAAGACGGAGAGTGATGGAGTGCTGCATCAGAGGACCTGGCCTCCACAATCACCTGACCTCAACCCAATTGAGATGGTTTGGGATGAGTTGGACCGCAGAGTGAAGGAAAAGCAGCCAACAAGTGCTCAGCATACTCCTTCAAGACTGCTGGAAAAACATTCCAGGTGAAGCTGGTTGAGAGAATGCCAAGAGTGTGCAAAGCTGTCAAAGGCAGCTTCATTAAATAGTACCCACAAAACACCAGTCTCAAAGTCAACAGTGAAGGGGCAACTCTGGGATGCTGGCCTTCTAGGCAGATTTGCAAAGAAAAAGCCATATCTCAGACTGGCCAATAAAAATACAATTTTAAGATGGGCAAAAGAACAGACACTGGACAGAGATGGCCAGCATCCCGGAGTCGCGTCTCCACTGTTGACGTTGAGACTGGTTTTGTGGGTACTATTTAATGAAGCTGCCAGTTGAGAACTTGTGAGGCGTCTGTTTCTCAAACTAGACACTAATGTACTTGTCCTCTAGCTCAGTTGTGCACTGGGGCCTCCCACTCTTTCTAATCTGGTTAGAGACAGTTTGCACTGTTCTGTGAAGGGAGTAGTACACTGCGTTGTGCGAGATATTCAGTTTCTTGACAATTTCTCACAAGGAATAGCCTTCATTTCTCAGATCAAGAATAGACTGACGAGTTTCAGAAGAAAGGTCTTTGTTCCTGGCCATTTTGAGCCTGTAATCGAACCCACAAATTCTGATGCTCCAGATACTCAACTAGTCTAAAGAAGGCTAGTTTTATTGCTTCTTCAATCAGGACAACAGTTTTCAGCTGTGCTAACATAATTGCAAAAGTGTTTTCTAATGATCAATTAGCCTGAAATTCATTAAATTCTACCTAAAATGTGTATTAACCCTGTAGGGGGAGTGAGGGAAGTTATAGACATGATACCACTTCAACTACAGAGTAAGGCTGCCTTCAAAACAAAATGCATTAAATGCATGTCCAACACAGCTGTTTGGTCAGGAAAAATGCTGTTCTATGTTTTTAATTAGTTGAAGGACAGACTTTGCTACTTTTCTGACGGACAACACAAGCCTCTCCCCGAACACACTCCTTCATTGGAAAACCGTTGCTGTGTTTCATGCATCCATTTGTCTGATTGGAAGGCACCCTTTATATTCCTCAATATTTAACAATGTAAATGTTAACGCTCTTGCTCTCTCATTCAATTGCATTCTGTTCCTCTATCCATTTCTCTATAGGTGCTACAGAGAGAATATTCCAAGGACCACCAAAGCCTTCTGGCCAACAACCTGCAATCTCTCCAGAGTAGAGAAGTAAGCTCTGCTGGTGGTAATATACGTTACGCACTATGTAAACCTCCTTCACTATGGCTGTCTGTGTGATGACATATAGCATATTATCCACGGTCACTGGTTGGAATGACTGTACTCACTCCAATTCATACTCTCTCCTCCCTCTAAAAGTATCCCAGACAAACTAACGTGTCCTTCCCCCTATCCCTAGGTGAGTCTGCTGGGCCATGGAACTCTAGAGCAGCACATGTAAAAACCTGCCACCCTGTTGTCAGCCAGCAGCAGACAGTTAGTTCCCTGAGGAAGGATGCAACTGTGAAGGCTTTTCCATGGCCAAATGTAGGGGGGAGGGGGTTGATCCCCAAATGCAATAAAGTTTTGTCTACTCATGTCTTTAAAAAAACTTTTAAAAACAATGTTGTTTAATCCATATAATTCTATTTGTAAAATGCTGCGATATGCCTGGCTGGGCCTCTCTTGCTTGCAGCGCACACTGCCCAAATTGCGGGCCCTTCCGACTGTAGGCTGCGATTTTAAAACTTTTTTTTTTAAAGAAGCAATTGATCCTCTGTGGTTAAATCATCCTTTCTTGTGTAGTAGCCTATTTTTAATGATTATGTATTTCTGTATAGACAGGAGTAAACTAATTAGGCTATATAATTCAATTTACTTCAGGGAAAGCTTAGCTTTCCCTAGCAATATGGACATGCCCCCTGTTCCTTTTTAATGTGGCATGAACACAACCAGTCATGATGTTTTCATCTGATTGTCAAACAATCACTTAACAAAGTTGCTCCTGTAAGCTATCCGTACACATTTGTCCACTCACAAAATTATTTCAGCATCCAAACTCGCCGTGTTTGGAGGAAGAAGAAGGATGAGTACAACCCCAAGAACACCATCCCGACCATGAAGCATGGAGGTTGAAACATCATTCTTTGGGGATGCTTTTCTGCAAAGGGGACAGCACGACTGCACCATATTGAGGGGAGGATGGATGGGGCCATGTATCGCGAGATCTTGGCCAACAACCTCCTTCCCTCAGTAAGAGCATTGAAGATGGGTCGTGGCTGGGTCTTCCAGCATGACAACGACCCGAAACACACAGCCAGGGCAACTAAGGAGTGGCTCCGTAAGAAGCATCTCAAGGTCCTGGAGTGGCCTATCTAGTCTCCCAGACCTGAACCCAATAGAAAATCTTTGGAGGGAGCTAAAAGTCTGTATTGCCCAGCGACAGCCCCGAAACCTGAAGGATCTGGAGAAGGTCTGTATGGAGGAGTGGGCCAAAATCCCTGCTGCAGTGTGTGCAAACCTGGTCAAGAACTACAGGAAACATATGATCTCTGTAATTGCAAACAAAGGTTTCTGTACCAAATATTAAGTTCTGCTTTTCTGATGTATCAAATACTTATGTCATGCATATGTAAAGTGTTGTTCCCATGTTTCATGAGCTGAAATAAAAGATCCCAGAAATGTTCCAAATGCACTAAAAGCTTATTTCTCTCAAATTTGGTGCACACATTTGTTTACATCCCTCTTATTGAGCATTTCCCCTTTGCCAAGTTAATCCAGCCACCTGACATGTGGCTTTTCAAGAAGCTGATTAAACAGCATGATCATTACACAGGTGCCAATAGGCTACTATAAAATGTGAAATTTTGTCACACAACACAATGCCACAGATGTCTCAAGTTTTGAGGGAGTGTGCAATTGGCATGCTGACTGCAGGAATGTCCACCAGAGCTGTGGCCATAGAATTAAAAGTCATTTCTCTACCAGAAAAACAGTTTTAGAGAATTTGGCAGTACGTCCAACAAGCTTCAACCGCAGACCAAGTGTATGGCATCGTGTGGGAGAGCAGTTTGCCGATGTCAACATCTTGTGAACAGAATGCCCCATGGGGGTGCGGTTATGGTATGGGAAGGCATAAGCTACTGTCCTCGAACACAATTGCATTTTATCGATGGCAATTTGAATGCACACAGATACCGTGACAATGAGACAGCCTATAGGGAGGAGGTCAGAGACCTGGCCGTGTGGTGCCAGGACAACATCCTCTCCCTCAACATGATCAGGACAAAGGCGATGATTGTGGACTACAGGAAAAGGAGGACCGAGCATGCCCCCATTCTAATTGAAGGGGCTGTAGTGGAGCAGATTGAGAGCTTCAAGTTTCTTGGTGTCCACATCACCAACAAACTATCATGGTCCAAACAAACTAAGACAGTCGTTAAGAGGACACGACAACTCCTATACCACGCGGTGTCAGAGGAAGGCCCAAAGAATTTCCAAAGACTCCTTGCCCATTTGGCAATGTCTGATTTCTGATCGTCTTAACACACCACGTACACCACCAATAAGCTGAGCTTCTCAGTCACTTTTTCTTCACCTCACACAAGGCAACAAAGTATTTTTAAAATTTTAATGTTTAAATTTGACATCAAATGATAGTTCCTCTGGATTTGAAAAATCTTTCCAAAACTCCCTCGATGTGAAAGAGCAAAATATCATGATCTGATGATCCCATATATCCAGTGGAAGCATTATAAAAATCAGCTGTCTGTCCCGAGCTCACTGGCGCAGGAAACTCAGGGCTTGGAATAGGCTCGTTCAGTGGAGATCAACCCTTTCTGAGTGAAGATCACTTCCTGAGTCAAAATGCAAGGCGAGATCTACGGCTCAGATTTGTTTTATTTTTACATTACTTAAAAAATGTAAGCCTATGCAACATTAACATTTTAAAAACAGTACTGTAGCAATGAGGTTTGTGTAGTAGGCTATATGCCAAATACATTATCACCGCATATTGGCTTTGCTTGAATTGTCGTGCCATTGCATTGTGGTTCTGACCATTTAAAAAATATATATATTTCAAACTTTGAGGTAGGCTATATGATCACACTCGTAATAGATCAGTTGTTGTATTACTCGTGAGGCACAGCTGAGCGAGCATAGATTTAAATATTTTACTGGGCTGATGGGGCCTGCATCTGATGGTCAGTCTTAGTGCAAACTGGTCTCATAGCATAACCTTAACCCTTTTAGCTAACTCTTCCCCTAACCCAAACCCTTTAACCTAACTCCTAAACTTAACTCAAACCTTAACCCTAACCCCTAGTAAACGTTACCGAGCGAGCGAACATTAGACATCTAGCTAGAATTTGTAATATATCATACGTTTTGCAAATTTGTAATATATTGTCCATTTAGAAAATTCGTAACATTCGTGTACATTTTGCAAATCGGAACATACCATACGATACATACCACGGAACATACCATACGATACATACCACGGAACATAACATACGATACATACCACGGAACATAACATACGATACATACCACGGAACATAACATACGATACATACCACGGAACATAACATACGATACATACCACGGAACATACCATACGATACATACCACGGAACATACCATACGATACATACCACGGAACATACCATACGATACATACCACGGAACATACCATACGATACATACCACGGAACATACCATACGATACATACCACGGAACATACCATACGATACATACCACGGAACATACCATACGATACATACCACGGAACATACCACGGAACATACCATACGATACATACCACAGAACATACCATACGACACATACCACGGAACATACCATACGATACATACCATACGATACATACCACGGAACATACCATACGATACATACCACGGAACATACCATACGATACATACCACGGAACATACCATACGATACATACCACGGAACATACCATACGATACATACCACGGAACATACCATACGATACATACCACGGAACATACCATACGATACATACCACAGAACATACCATACGACACATACCACGGAACATACCACGGAACATACCATACGATACATACCACGGAACATACCATACGATACATACTACGGAACCAACCATACGACACATACCACGGAACATACCACGGAACATACCATACGATACATACCACAGAACATACCATACGACACATACCACGGAACATACCATACGATACATACCACGGAACATACCACGGAACATACCATACGATACATACCACGGAACATACCATACGATACATACCACGGAACATACCATACGATACATAAATAATGTTGCAGATTTACATACAGAATAATACAAAATGCTTGGAGACCAGGTTGCTCAGCAGAGGGAGAGAGCAAGAGGAGACAAGGGTCCGCCTCTCAACGTCCCTCCGCTCTCCCTTTCCTCTGTTGACACTGACCAAAAAGGGACACCGTCTTCCAGCTGATGGTGAAACTCGAGTAGTACAGCATTATTCCTGCATAATGCACAAATTCATGTTGTTACTCCTATGAACAGAGAAAGTGAAATATTTCTCGATATTAAAAAAGACCCAATCTGCTAATAATAATGCAAGCCTATCAATACACTTTCCTACTCATTACAGCTGCAGTGTTGGTTGTCGCGTGAGTGGAAGTTTGAAGAATACGCATTTTAATAGCCTCTAAGTGTTGAATAAAAAGTGTTGACAGTGCTGAGTAAGAACTTAAACATGAACTCACTCATAAAAACAGCATCTCTTTGCTGTATTCTTTGACATTCTCTCTCTGGTCATGATTTGAAATGTTTTGAAATATCACAGTATCAACAATGCTGTGGACTTTTTTTAAGCCTGCTGCTTTACTGTAGACACGGTAATCTGACCCATCCGATTGGCCAGGGCTAGGCCTATAGTGCACTTAATTTGCTTTCCGGGAAGGCAGAGTTTGTTGCTTCTGACACATGAAATGGTTCAAAATGAGAACACTTCAAGGAATTTAGCTCTCTTCTTGGTGACACTCGAGCTGAGGTCAGGAAAGATGAACACCTTGCATCCGCAGAAATGTAGCTGGTCTCTCTCTGCCCTGCCTCTTGAGGATGCGCTCCGTGTCACAGTAATAATGAAAACGGATGATAAACACTCTAGGCTTGGAGTTGTCGTCTCCGCCCGCTGGGGAAGGGACAATGCGGTGGGCTCTGTCCAGCTTCGGGGTAGATGGAACGATGGCCGGACCCAGCACCTCCGCGAAGAAGTCTGACATGAACTTAACTGAGTTCCCGCCAAGTTTCTCTGGTATACCAACAACCCGAAGATTGCAACGATGAGAATGGGATTCCAGGTCATCGGTCTTGTTAATCAGTTTTTGGTTTTCGGAGCTCAGACGGGCAACCATTTTCTCATTCTCATTTTCTCACTATGCGGTTACTGCCATCACACAGGTCATTTTCAAAGCCGTTAAGTTGGTGGCCTTGTTCATCCACAGCGGCTTGGACACCATCCAGGGCGGCGGAGAAGGTGGCCAGAGCAGCATCGATGACAGTTTGGAGCTGAGTGGCAATGGTAGCTGTAATTTCCGAGATCAGAACCATACAGAAGTTCTGAAGATCTGTTGGGAGTGTGACCTCGTGAGACTGCGTAATGGTTGGACTGGAGTTGGCGCCATTACCATTCACGTTTGCCATTGCGGTTGAAACGTTAGTTACAGGTCTTCTGCTCCTAAGATCATGTGACATTTGAATCAAAAAGGTAACTTACGAACTCATCAATCAAATCTGCTATGTAAGAAAGTGGAATGCAAAGTAAAAATTTGCCAAAATTAACTAATGCGTAAGAGCCTCATCCACAAGCCTCTTCTCCATTCACATGCTCAACCGGAAGCCCCTCCATTTTGTTTTTGATTTATTTGTACTATTGCCTTTTGAATATTTCATACCTAACATTATCTGACTCCATGTTTGCTTATTCTTTTGTTTCTTCACTCTCTTTATTCAGTTACAGAAGACCCAGTATTTACAGTTGGGACAAAACCGTGGGCAGTATTATGGCGGATCATTGCCAAATGTCAATCAGATTGGAAATGGCACCATTGACATGCCTTTTCAGGTAAGTGTGTTTGTCGGACTCTGATTTGAAATATTTGTGGTCTTACCCTAAATTGAACACGTTTACTCTTTTGTTGACATATATTTGGCTATCATTTACAGTTGAAGTTTACATACACCTTAGCCAAATACATTTAAACTCAGTTTTTCACAATTCCTGACATTTAATCCTAGTAAAAATACCCTGTCTTAGGTCAGTTAGGATCACTACTTTATTTTAAGAATGTGAAATGTCAGAATAATAGTAGAGTGAATTATTTATTATTTATTTATTTCATCACATTCCCAGTGGGTCAGAAGTTCACATACACTCAATTAGTATTTGGTAGCATTGCCTTTAAATTGTTTAACTTGGATCAAACATTTGGGTAGCCTTCCACAAGCTTCCCACAATAAGTTGGGTGAATTTCGGCCCATTTCTTCTGACAGAGCTGGAGTCAGGTTTGTAGGCCTCCTAGCTCGCACATGCTTTTTCAGTTCTGCCCACAAATTTTCTATAGGATTGAGGTCAGGGCTTTGTGATGGCCACTCCAATACCTTGACTTGGTTGTCCTTAAGCCATTTTGCCACAACTTTGGAAGTATGCTTGAGGTCATTGTCCATTTGGAAGACCCAGCCTAGTGGTTAGAGCTTTGGACTAGTAACCGAAAGGTTGCAAGTTTGAATCCCCGAGCTGACAAGGTACAAATCTGTCGTTCTGCCCCTGAACAAGGCCGTTAACCCACTGTTCCTAGGCTTGCCTAGTTAAATAAAGGTACAATTTAAAAAATAAAATAAAACCAAGCTTAAACTTCCTGACTGATGTCTTGAGATGTTGCTTCAATATATCCACATAATTTTCCTCCCTCGTGGTGCCATATATTTTGTGACGTGCACCAGTCCCTCCTGCAGCAATGCACCCCCACAACATGATGCTGCCACCCCCGTGCGTCACGGTTGGGATGGTGTTCTTCGGCTTGCAAGCCTCCCCCTTTTTCCTCCAAACATAACGATGGTCATTATGGCCAAACAGTTATATTTTTGTTTCATCAGAACAGAGGACATTTCTCCAAAAAGTACAATCTTTGTCCCCATGCGCAATTGCAAACCGTAGTCTGGCTTTTTTAAGGGCGGTTTTGGAGCAGTGGCTTCTTCCTTGCTGAACGGCCTTTCAGGTTATATTGATGTGGTGGTGTTGGTGGTGTTTATATTTGCGTACTATTGTTTGTACAGATGAACATGGTACCTTCAGGCGTTTGGAAATTGCTGCCAAGGATGAACCAGACTTGTGGAGGTCTACAATTCTTTTTCTGAGGTCTTTTTCTTTTGATTTTCCCATGATGTCAAGCAAAGAGGCACTGAGTTTGAAGGTAGGCCTTGAAATACATCCACAGGTACACCTCCAATTGACTCAAATGATGTCAATTAGCCTATCAGAAGCTTCTAAAGCCATGACATCATTTTCTGGAATTTTTCAAGTTGTCTAAAGGCACAGTCAACTTAGTGTATGTAAACTTCTGACCTACTGGAATTGTGATACAGTGAATTAATTATAAGTGAAATATTCTGTCTGTAAATAATTGTTTGAAAAATGACTTGTGTAATGACAAAGTAGATGTCCTAACCGACTTGCCAAAACTATAGTTTTTTAACAAGAAATTTGGGGAGTGGTTGAAAAACGAGTTTTAATGACTCCAACCTAAGTGTATGTAAACTTCCGACTTCAACTGTATCTATGTAGCTTGTGACTGGTTTGTTTTGTTGGGGTCTGCAGACTCCCTTTCAAGGTTCAGGTGACACCAGCAGGACAACACGGCATCATGGATTGGTTGACAGAGTTTACCGGGACAGAAACCGCATCACATCTCCACACGGAAGGCCCCTCGACAAACATGGACGCCAAATATCCTTTACTGTCGATTTACGTGACTGTATTTTTATTACACTTAATTTTACAGTCTCTTATGCAACGGAAATTTGATTACGAATGACATGGTAATATGGTAATTACACTAATAATATAGTAATTATCTGGTAATGACCTATTTATTGAAGCGAGTTTCACTTTGTAACATCTTTAACATCTTTAACCAATGTACTTCAATAGCATAGACTGTACTCTATGGCGCCATGGTGTTTTACATCGTTGACTTCAGTTGTGCGATGCTACAGATTTGTATTGCCCTTAACCAGGGGTCTCACATTGATAGCTGTCCGTATGGCTCGGTGTATCTGTCACCCCCACCCGACACCAGCTGGAGGAGGTAAGATAATCCATCTATGTTGTGGCATGTGATACTGTTTCGATTTCTTTGTGAAATGTCCCTTGACTTTTCACAACTGATACATTTAGTCACCCCTAAGTAGTGTAAGTCTCTTTCCCTGTGCTATAGGACAAACTAGGTGGTGTATGTCTCTTTCCCTGTGCTATAGGACAAACTAGGTGGTGTATGTCTCTTTCCCTGTGCTATAGGACAAACTAGGTGGTGTATGTGTCTTTCCCTGTGCTATAGGACAAACTAGGTGGTGTATGTCTCTTTCCCTGTGCTATAGGACAAACTAGGTGGTGTAAGTCTCTTTCCCTGTGCTATAGGACAGACTAGGTGGTGTAAGTCTCTTTCCCTGTGCTATAGGACAGACTAGGTGGTGTAAGTCTCTTTCCCTGTGCTATAGGACAGACTAGGTGGTGTAAGTCTCTTTCCCTGTGCTATAGGACAATCTAGGTGGTGTATGTCTCTTTCCCTGTGCTATAGGACAAACTAGGTGGTGTATGTCTCTTTCCCTGTGCTATAGGACAAACTAGGTGGTGTATGTCTCTTTCCCTGTGCTATAGGACAAACTAGGTGGTGTATGTCTCTTTCCCTGTGCTATAGGACAAACTAGGTGGTGTATGTCTCTTTCCCTGTGCTATAGGACAAACTAGGTGGTGTATGTCTCTTTCCCTGTGCTATAGGACAAACTAGGTGGTGTATGTCTCTTTCCCTGTGCTATAGGACAAACTCGGACTCTGCATTGCATCAGAGCACTTTGAACCCGCAGGATATTTTTGCAGGAGGCTCACAGGACTTGCAGCTTAAACGAGGTGCGTCGGATTTGAACTTAATATACTTTATATGAGTTTTATAAACTGAACAAAAATATAAAACGCAACATGCAACAATTTCAAATATTTTACTGAGTTCGTGGAAGGAAATCAGACAATTCAAATAAATAAATTAGGCCCTAATCTTTGGATTTCACATGACTGGGAATACAAATATGCATCCGTTGGTCACAGATACCTTTAAAAAAAAAAAAGTAGGTGCTTGGATCAGAAAACCAGTTGGTATCTGGTGTGACCACCATTTGCCTTATGCAGTGTGACATCTCCTTCACATAGAATTGATCAGGCTGTTGATTGTGGCCTGCGGAATGTTGTCCCACTCCTCTTCTATGGCTGTGTGTAGTTGCTGGATATTAGCAGGAACTGGAACATGTCGATCAAGGGCATCCCAAACATACTCAATCAGTAACATGTCTGGTGAGTGTGCAAGCCATGGAAGATCTGGGACTTTTTTAGCTTCCAGGAATTGTGTACAGATCCTTGCGACATGGGGCCGTGCATTATCATGCTGAAACATGAGGTGATGGCGGTGGATGAATGGCACGACAATGGGCCTCAGGATCTCGTCACGGTATCTCTGTGCATTCAAATCGCCATCATTAAAATGAAATTGGGTTCATTGTCTGTAGTTTATGCCTGCCCATACCATGACCCCACCGCCACCATGGGGCGCTCTGTTCACAATGTTGACATCAGCAAACCGCTCGCCCACACAACAAAACTCTTGGCCCTACAATGCCCCAGTGCTCTGTTTCCAGTTTGTAGGTTTAATAATGATTTTTTAATCAGGCGCAAATGTAATTATCTCTGTCATTATGAGGAAGGTGATATACGATGTATTGATGATGAAATATTTCTTCATGGCTTTGCCGGCTACCGTTTATGGTACTATTGAATACTCTGGTGTACATGATAAAATACTTCAGCCCTTGTCTTTAAAGGCTGTAGACATTACTCATAGGATGAATATGAATATCCAAGTGATTCTCAATGTGACATACTAATGACTGTCTGACGCGTATTCCTTTTATTGAGAAACTTAATATCAAATTCCTTCATGTATTGATTTAATTTTCCTTTCACTGTTATGGCAAGATGAAAATAAGGGTATTTCAATATGTATTTTTTTTGCTTTTTAAAATTCTAGATAAGTGACAATTCGATGAATTGAACTCCCTCTCATTTTCTCTCTCTTTCTCCCTCTCGTCCTTTCTTTTCCTCTCCAGTGCTTCTGCTTCATGTACCAGGGCCAGAAGACACAGAATCAGATATGGACAAAGACGAACAAAAACAGAACTGGGATGGCAAAAAGGTGAAGTGCACTCAGATCTGGTGATATATCTTAACTCCATTGTTCTACAGCTCTGAGTTCTATTGTATTGTTCTACAGCTCTGAGTTCTATTGTATTGTTCTACAGCTCTGAGTTCTATTGTATTGTTCTATAGCTCTGAGTTCTATTGTATTGTTCTACAGCTCTGAGTTCTATTGTATTGTTATACAGCACTGGATTATATTGTATTGTTAAACAGCTCAGGGTTCTATTGTATTGTTACTGAGTTGTCATTTTAATTTTTCCCTCAGAATGTCTCATCAAGGTCCAAGGTTCCAGGAATCAAGTGAGTACTTCCACAGACTAAAATCTAACCATCCTGACTTCGGTGTAGCTTTGTGAAAGGCTGATTACGACAGCCCACGACAGTTGGCAGTTTAGTGATGATTATATGTTTTTCCAACTGATGTTTTGGGACATCATTGACATACTTCAAGAAGTGTTGTGGAGCCAGTGAGTTCTGGCTGTCTAGGATGTTATTGTTATTGTTATTTTGAGAATGTGAACAGGGTCCTTTGCAGAAATTTTAATACTGGGCTTATTAGAAAACAATTGGAGGCAATTTCCCTTCATTTCCTTTGGGGTCATGTTGAAAACATGAAGAGAAGTGTATATCTGGAAATCATTTGCTGGTAATACTTCATGCACAACTTCCTGTCCAGCTCGAAGGACCGTGTGAAAACCCACAGTGGAAATATTGCTGAAGTCGGGGAGGGGGGTATTCTCATTTATCTTCCTATGTTATTTTACATACACTGCAGCAGCCTGTAAAATCTGCTGACTGTGCATATAATACCGCTACTGTCATTATGGGGATACCAATCATATGTTTTTTCTATTTTCAGCATATTCCCGTCTCCAGATCAGGAGCTGACCGTGTCACTGATGCCTTCAGCCCAAAACACGGGCGGCGGCTCCCTGCCTGATCTGACCAACATCCAGTTCCCCCCTCCGCTGCCCACCCCCCTGGACCCCGAGGACTCTACCCTCAGCGCCTACAATAGCACGGGAAACCTGGCCACCAGCCACTCATACAGCTTCAGTTCCACCAGCCAAGGTGACCTCTCAGTCCTCCACCTTCCAGAACCATAGATGTATAGAGTTTGGAAACACAGTTAGAAATTCTGAATTTTCATGTTGGCACCAGAAGTTGGGAGATGATGTCACCACATGGCAGACAGTTGGCTTATATCTTATATACGTCTCTCTGTCTCTAGCTTTCTATGACAGTTGGGATTCTGAAAGATATGTTTGCTGTTTTGTGTCCCAGCAGGACAGACCACAGCCCAGCAGGGCAGGCAGGACAACAACATGGTCAACCAGGACTCCCACCAGCACCAGTCCCTACAGCTCTCCCCCACCCTGTCGCCACCCCTCACCCTCGCCCAGGTAGTACGTACCGTACTCTTCCCTTCTAGCATTGCGATTGTTACATTTCTGAATTACTTTTCTAGTGTATTTACAATGATTGTGCTCTGTAGTTGTTTCCCCCCCTCTTTGAATGTATTTAAAGTAAGTTGCTATGGATAATTGGAGCACCAGTCGAATGATTAGAAGGTAATATACCAGGAGCCTTCAGAGATTCTGAACATCCAAGAGTGTTTCTGAAATTGGGGATTGTACTAAGTTTAGCCATCGCTCTACTTTCGATCACACTTTCTATCACATTTCTGTGGACATCATTTTCAGTTTTTCCCCACTGACTAATTTAGAACTCCTATGTGTATCTGTCTCAGGCGGAGACCATAGACGCCATGACACTGGAGGCACAGTTGTCCCAGTACACGTTCTTTAGCCAGCCCTCTTCTCAACAACAACAGCAGCAGCAGACCACTCAAGGACTGACCAGGCTGGTCCAGCTCCCCTCCCCTCTGAACACCTCTTCCAGCCAGACACAGAACTCCATGGATATGAACTCGGTAAGCTTACTTTCTCAAACCCTTCCCTCTTCAGAACTTTCCTTATCCTACACTCCTGTCCATAGGAAAAGATAGTGCTGAAACCGACTTAGTGTTCCTACACTATTTAACAAAATGTAGTTTTTCCTGTTAAGCTATCTTTGGTTTGATCTTGAAGTCGAAGGGACTAGTCTTCTATAAGCAAGATGGCTCTGCAGGCCAGTCAAGTTCTTCCACACTGATCTCGACAAACCATTTCTGTATGGACCTCGCTTTGCACGGGGGCATTGTCATGCTGAAACAGGAAAGGGCTTTCCCCAAACTGTTGCAACAAAATTGGAAGCACAGAATTATCTGCAATGTCATTAAACTCTGTAATGTTAAGATTTCCCTTCACTGGAACTAAGAGGCATGGACCATGGAAAAACAGCCCCAAACCATTATTCCTCCTCCAACAAACTTTAGTTGGCACTATACATTGGGGCAGGTAGCGTTCTCCTGGCATCCGCCAAACCAAGAATCGTCCGTCGGACTGCCAGATGTTGAAGCGTGATTCATCACAGAGAACGTTTCCACTACTCCAGCTGATGCTTGGCATTGCGAATGGTGATCGTAGGCTTGTGTGCGGCTGCTCGGCCATGGAAACCCATTTTATGAAGCTCCCGACGAACAGTTCTTGTGCCGACATTGCTTCCAGAGGCAGGTTGGAGCTCAGTAGTGAGTGTTGCAACCGAGGACAGACGATTTTTACGCGATACACTCTTCATCACTCGGCGGTCCCGTTCTGTGTGCTTGTGTGGCCTACCACTTCGCGGGTGAGAAATTGTTGCTCCAAGACGTTTCCACTTCACAATAACCACACTTACAGTTGACCGGGGTAGCTCTAGCAGGGCAGAAATTTTACGAACTGACTTTTTGGAAAGGTGGCATGTTATGACAGTGCCACGTTGAAAGTCACTGAGCTCTTCAGTACAGGCCATTCTGCTGCCAATGCTTGTCTATTGAGATTGCATGGCTGTGTTTTATACACCTGTCAGTGATGGGTGTGGCTGCAATAGCCGAGTCAACTATAATCAACAATATAGTGGAGCATACATTTTCAGAAAGGAGCCAGTCAGTCAGCCAACCAGTAACCCAGCCAGAAACCCAGCCAGTAACCCAGCAGATCAGCCAGCCAGTAACCCAGCAGATCAGCCAGCCAGTAACCCAGCAGGTCAGCCAGCCAGTAACCCAGCAGATCAGCCAGCCAGTAACCCAGCAGATCAGCCAGCCAGTAACCCAGCAGATCAGCCAGCCAGTAACCCAGCCAGTAACCCAGCCAGTAACCCAGCAGATCAGCCAGCCAGTAACCCAGCAGATCAGCCAGCCAGTAACCCAGCCAGTAACCCAGCAGATCAGCCAGCCAGTAACCCAGCCAGTAACCCAGCAGGTCAGCCAGCCAGTAACCCAGCAGATCAGCCAGCCAGTAACCCAGCCAGTAACCCAGCAGGTCAGCCAGCCAGTAACCCAGCAGATCAGCCAGCCAGTAACCCAGCAGGTCAGCCAGCCAGTAACCCAGCAGGTCAGCCAGCCAGTAACCCAGCAGATCAGCCAGCCAGTAACCCAGCAGGTCAGCCAGCCAGTAACCCAGCAGGTCAGCCAGCCAGTAACCCAGCAGGTCAGCCAGCCAGTAACCCAGCAGGTCAGCCAGTCAGTCAGTTACCCAGCAGGTCAGCCAGTCAGTCAGTTACCCAGCAGGTCAGCCGGCCATTGATTCAGCCAGCCAGTAACCTAGCCAGTAACCCAGCAGGTCAGCCAGCCAGTCAGTCAGCTAGTCAGTAACCCAGCCAGTAACCCAGCAGGTCAGCCAGTCAGTCAGTTACCCAGCAGGTCAGCCAGCCATTCATTCAGCCAGCCAGTAACCTAGCCAGTAACCCAGCAGGTCAGCCAGCCAGTCAGACAATTAGCCAGTCAGTGAGTCTAACTGAAATATGATCCTGTATTAGGGCTCTTTCCCCCAACAGTACCGCAGTAGGGCTGGGTCTTCGGCCAATCAGTCTCCAACATCTCCAGTCTCCAATCAAGGCTTCTCACCTGGAGGCTCGCCTCAAGTAAGGGCGTGTGAGCAAAACCCACTGACTGTATATACTGTTTTTCCATCGTGGTTCTGTTTTCGTCGCCGGCTGGGCCCTTTGGCTGCCCCTTTCGGCTGCTCTTGTTCCACCAACCCCCTGCCACCCCCATCGTCGTGTCTCGCAGTGTCACTGATCCCGTTCTCCTTGCTGCTTCTCTGTGTCTCCATCCTAAGTGGCCTCGTAGCATAGGCACCAAAATGACACACGTTAGCCAGTTGGTTGAGTTAGGAAAATGTACTTGGTAGTTAACATTTAGCAACCAGAGATTACTTTTAGCCTAGAGTTTTGAATCCCCTTTAGCCTAGAGTTTTGAATCCCTTTTAGCCTAGAGTTTTGAATCCCTTTTAGCCTAGAGTTTTGAATCCCTTTTAGCCTAGAGTTTTGAATCCCTTTTAGCCTAGAGTTTTGAATCCCCTTTAGCCTAGAGTTTTGAATCCCTTTTAGCCTAGAGTTTTGAATCCCCTTTAGCCTAGAGTTTTGAATCCCTTTTAGCCTAGAGTTTTGAATCCCTTTTAGCCTAGAGTTTTGAATCCCCTTTAGCCTAGAGTTTTGAATCCCCTTTAGCCTAGAGTTTTGAATCCCCTTTAGCCTAGAGTTTTGAATCCCCTTTAGCCTAGAGTTTTGAATCCCCTTTAGCCTAGAGTTTTGAATCCCCTTTAGCCTAGAGTTTTGAATCCCCTTTAGCCTAGAGTTTTGAATCCCCTTTAGCCTAGAGTTTTGAATCCCCTTTAGCCTAGAGTTTTGAATCCCCTTTAGCCTAGAGTTTTGAATCCCTTGTGTATTGTGAAAAAATAAAAAGGAACAGGGTCCCTCCACAAGGCCCTGTAGGCTAGATGTACGCTGTAAGTTCTATATAAGGTTATAATATAAACAAACAAATCGAACTGAACATAACATTGAACAACTAAGTCATCTCTTGTTAGAGGAATCATAAAAGCTTTCACTCAGTATCTAGGCTACTAGCTAAATGCTTCGGTTGGCTTTGCCCATCGCTTCTTTCTGTCACCTAGACGGCTAACCTACAGTGTTGTGGGTTACATGGGGTGCGACAGACAGTCCATGTGTCGTTATCATGCCCTTGCCCGCTGTTCTTTTGGCAGGGCACAGATAATGTGGTTCTGAACTGAAAGGGGCATGGCGAAGGCTGCCTTACTGAGTCTGCCTGTGAATATAATCCAATGATTTATACATTAAGGCAGATGATGAAAGCGGAAACATTTTCAGCTTTTATAAGAACATGAAATTAAAACATCAAGAGGATTACTGGATGATTTGAATGTTTTTGAAATTCTAGCTTTACCCACAAAAGGGATTTCCATATGATTTCATTCTATTTCATGATTTTATTTGATCTAAGTTATTAAGAATTCTTAGTACAAGACATGCATGGTAACCAACTCCATACAACATTGTTGGTTGTGGGTTGATGACATTTATGAAGTTCTTTTGAGTAGTATTCAGTGCATGTTAACATTGGCTGGTTGGGCACATAACAGCAACATCTGTCGAATCATCTTTAAAGGTGAGATGGGCAGGTTACTTTGACTTAATTAATCAACTAATGGATGAGATTGAGGTTGATTGCACAGCAAATTAATTGATGGGCTTGCGAAAAAATGATTCCTGCTGTGTTTGTACTGTGTCATGCTTTATCTATTGTCTAGGCAGCAGTATGTTATTGATTGTTTTCAGGATTGCAGATGTGTGCGGTGATTTTGGTGTTGCCTGAAGCCAATGGTTTGATATGAATGTCTTGTGAATTGTGACAATTCAGTTATAGTTGTGGTGTGATTGTGCTCTCTATCTGCTCTTCCATTCCTGTGTTTTGTCCCTGTACATTACTATCATGGGATTGTTTTTAACAAGGGGATATGCTTGTGTTCTAGCACCACTCCATATTGGGTAGTGTATTTGCTGACTTCTATGACCAGCAACTCACATCCAGACAGACCAGTGCTCTCTCCCAACAGGTAAGGTTTAACATCCTACCTCAGAACTAATTATGCAAGCTAATATTAGTTACTTTTGATATGGCATTATATGCCAATATCTTAGTATCAAAGCACAGTATATTAATACAGGGTTTCCCAAACTCAGTCCTCAGGACCCCAGGGGGTGCACGTTTTGGTTTTTGCCCTAACACTACACAGCTGATTTAAATAATCAACTAATCATCAAGCTTTGATCATTTGAACAAGCTGTGTAATGATAGGGCAAAAACCAAAACGTGCACCCCCTGGGGTCCCCAGGACCAAGTTTAGGAAACCCTGGATTAATAGGTTTCCATTTTTACCCGTTGTACTGAATCTTTATATTGACCATTTGGCACCTGTTAATAGTAGAGAAATGAGCCCTTGTCATTGAGTGTTGGCTAACCTCATGTACTGTGTTGGCTAGCCTCATGTACTGTTTTCTCTGTTCCTCGAACAGCTGGAGCAGTTCAACATGACAGACAACAGCAGTCTGTACGGCCAGGGCTCCACCCTCAACTACTCCCAAGCAGCCATGATAGGTTTGATGGGTAGCCACGGCAACCTGCAAGACTCCCAGCAGTCAGGCTACAGTAGCCATGGCAACATCCCCAACATCATTCTCACAGGTACTATTCTGCCACACCAGGTAGCTCACTCAAGCCTCTGCAAGGCTAGGCAGTGAAATAGAGCTCACTTAATGTAAACACTCTCTCAATACAAATATCTAACTTTTGTTATGTCTAGGGGTCTAATGCATGCCTTGCTCTACCATAAGCTGTCTGAATGTTTGCATTTAGCATGAAAGTGAGTGTAAGCAGACTGGCTCTAACCAGAATATAAAGAGGAGTGGGGGGCCCCAGTGGACAACTGAGCAAGAGGACAAGTACATTAAGAGTGTCTAGTTTCCTCAAAGGGCAGCTTTATTAAATAGTCCCGGCAAAACGCCAGTCTCAACGTCAACAGTGAAGAGGCGACTCAGGGATGCTGGCCTTCTAGGCAGAGTTCCTCTGTCCAGTGTCTGCGTTCTTTTGCCAATCTTAATCTTTTCTTTTTATTGGTCAGTCTGAAATATGGTTTTATCTTTGCAAATCTGCCTAGAAGGCCAGGATCCCAGAGTCGCCTCTTCATTGTTGACGTTGAGACTTGTGTTTTGTGGGTACTATTTAATGAAGCTGCCAGTTGACGACTTGTGAGGCGTCTGTTTCTCAAACTAGACACTCTAATGTACTTGTCCTCTTGCTCAGTTGTGCACTGGGGCCTCCCACTCCTCTTTCTATTCTGGTTGGAGACCAGCGCTGTTCTGTGGAGGGAGTAGTACACAGCTTTGTACGAGATCTTCAGTTTCTTGGCAATTTCTCGCATGGAATAGCCTTCATTTTTCAGAACAAGAATAGACTGACGAGTTTCAGAAGAAAGTACTTTGTTTCTGGCCATTTTGAGCCTGTAATCTAACCCACAAATGCTAATGCTCCAGATCCTCAACTAGTCTAAATAAGGTCCGCTGTATTGCTTCTTTAATCAGAACAACAGTTTTCAGCTGTGCTAACATAATTGCAAAAGGATTTTCTAATGATCAATTAGCCTTTTAAAATGATAAACTTGGATTAGCTAACACCACGTGCCATTGGAAAACATGAGTGATGGTTGCTGATAATGGGCCTCTCTACACCTATGTATGTTATTTTAATGGACAAAAAAATGTGCTTTTCTTTTAAAAAACAGGGACATTAATAAGTGACCCCAAACTTTTGAACGGTAGTGTATGTATGTACAGTACCAGTCAAAGGTTTGGACACACCTACTCATTCAAGGGGTTTTCTCTATTATTTGTACTATTTTCTACATTGTAGATTAATAGTCAAGACACCAAAACTATGAAATAACACATGGAGTCATAAAGCAACCAAAAAAGTATTAAACAACCAAAATATATTTTATATTTGAGATTCTTCAAAGTAGCCACCCTTTGCCTTGATGACATTTTTGCACACTCTAGGCATTCTCTCAACCAGCTTCATGAGCTAGTTACCTGAAATGCATTTCAATTAACAGGTGTGCCTTGTTAAATGATGATAAGGTAATTAGAGTTAACTGAACCTCAGATTGCAGACCAAATAAATGCTTCACAGAGTTCAAGTAACAGACACATCTCAACATCAACTGTTCAGAGAAGACTGCGTGAATCAGGTCTTCATGGTCGAATTGCTGCAAAGAAACCACTACTAAAGGACACCAATAAGAAGAAGAGACTTGCTTGGGCCACGAAACATGAGCAATGGACATTAGACCAGTGGAAATCTGTTCTTTGGTCCAAATATGAGATTTTTGGTTCCAACCGTCATGTCTTTGTGAGACGCATTGTAGGTGAACGGGTGATCTCCACATGTGTGGTTCCCACCATGAAGCATGGAGGAGGTGTGATGGTGTGGGGGTGCTTTGCTGGTGACACTGTCAGTGATTTATTTAGAATTCAATGCACACTTAACCAGCATAGCTACCACAGCATTCTGCAACGATACACTATCCCATCTGATTTGCGCTTAGTGGAACTATAAGTTGTTTTTCAACAAGACAATGACCCAAAACACCTCCAGACTGTGTGAGGGCTATTTGACCAAGAAGGAGAGTGATGGAGTGCTGCATCAGATTACCTGGCCTCCACAATCACCCGCCCTCAACCCAATTAAGATGGTTTGGGATGAGTTGGACCGCAGAGTGTAGGAAAAGCAGCCAACAAGTTCTCAGCATATGTGGGAACTCCTTCAAGACGGTTGGAAAAGCATTCCTGATGAAGTTGGTTGAGAGAATGCCAAGAGTGTGCAATGCTGTCATCAAGGAAAAGGGTGGCTACTTTGAAGAATCTAAAATCTAAACTATATTTTGATTGAACATTTTTTTGGTTACTACTTGATTCCATATGTATTATTTCATAGTTTTGATGACTTCACTAGAAAATAGTAAAAAAAGAAAGAAAGAAAAACCCTTGAATGAGTAGGTGTGTCCAAACCTTTGACTGGTACTGTACATACATACACTACCATTCAAAAGTTTGGGGTCACTTAGAAATGTCCTTGTTTTATAAAAGAAAAGCAAATGTTTTGTCCATTAAAATAACATCAAATTGATCAGAAATACAGTGTAATGTTGTAAATGACTATTGTAGAAAATAGTAAACAGAAAAAAAACCTTGAGTGAGTAGGTGTGTCCAAACTTTGACTGGTACTGTATATGTGTATATTATTTTACTGCTCTGGAGATATAATTATTGTTTACCATTATGTAGATTTTTACCTTACATTTTTTCACTCTTTATGCGATGCACAATGCATAGAACACCGGAAGAAGAATTATCATTGAATTATCATAGTGAATTATTGTAATGTTTGTTTATGTGTCAATTAATCCCATAAGGGATGGGTTACCAATTGGCGATTTGACACAAACATAAAATGTCATTCTTTCATTTCATTCATACAGAGCATTTGGAAAGTATTCAGATCCCTTAACTTTTTCCACATTTTGTTACATTACAGCCTTGTTCTAAAATTGATTAGATTGTTTTTTTCCCTCATCAATCTACACGCCATACCACATAATGAAAAACCAAAAACAGGTTTTTAGAAATTGTACATAGTTATTCAGACCCTTTACTCTGAATACTTTGTTGAAGCACCTTTGGCAGCGATTACAGCCTCGAGACTTCTTGGGTATGACACTACAAGCTTGGCACACCTGCATTTGGGGAGCTTCTCCCATTCTTCTCTGCAGATCCTCTCAAGCTCTGTCAGTTTGGATGGGGAGCGATGCTGCACAGCTATTTTCAGGTCTCTCCAGAGATGTTAGATAGGGTTCAAGTCCGGGCTCTGGCTGGGCCACTCAAGGACAGTCAGAGACTTGTCCCGAAGTTACTGCGTTGTCTTGGCTGTGTGCTTAGGGTCATTGTCCTGTTGGAAGGTGAACCTTCCAGTCTGAGGTCCTGAGTGCTATGGAGAAGGTTTTCATCAAGGATCTCTCTGTACTTTGCTCCGTTCATCTTTGCCTCAATCCTGACTAGTCTCCCAGTCCCTGCCACTGAAAAACATACCCACAGCATGATGCTGCCACCACCATTCTTCACCGTAGGGATAGTGCCAGGTTTCCTCCAGAAGTGACGCTTGGCATTCAGGCCAAAGAGTCCAATATTGATTTCATGAGACCAGAGAATCTTGTTTCTCATGGTCTGAGAGTCTTTTGGTGCTTTTTGGCAAACTCCAAGCGGGCTGTCATGTGCCTTTTACTGAGGAGTGGCTTCCGCCTGGCCACTCTACCATAAAGGCCTGATTGGTGGGGTGCTGCAGAGATGGTTGTCCTTCTGGAAGGTTATCCCATCTCTACAGAGGATCTCTGGAGCTCTATCAGAGTGACCATTGGGTTCTTGGTCAACTCCCTGTCCAAGGCCGTTCTCCCCTGATTGCTCAGTTTGGCCGGAAGGCCAGCTCTAGGAAGGGTCTTGGTGGTTCCAATGTTCCTCCATTTAAGAATGACCTTGGGTACCTTCAATGCTGCAGACATTTTTCGTTACCCTTTTCCAGATCTGTGCCTCGACACAATCCTGTCCCGGAGCGCTACAGACAATTCCTTCGACCTCGTGGCTTTGTTTTTGCTCTGACATACACTGTCAACTGTGGGACCTTATATAGACAGGTGTGTGCCTTTCCAAATCATGTCCAATCAATTGAATTTACCACAGTTTGTAGAAACAATTTGTAGAAACATCTCAAGGATGATCAATGGAAACAGGATGCACCTGAGCTCAATTTTGAGTCTCATAGCAAACGGTCTGAATAAGGTATTTCTGTTTTTTATATTTTATACATTTGCAAACATTTCTATAAACCTGTTTTCACTTTGGCATTATGGGGTATTGATGAGGGGCAAAAAATAACTTAAGTAATAAATAATAAAGTCAAGGGGTTTGAATGCACTGTGTGTGCGGTGTGTTCTTTGATATTATCGCGGTCCGCAAACAAATGCTATATGTGCATACTGCCAACGCCCATCCCTACAGGCTCAGGAGCCTGAGAAGGAGGAGCATCTTCAGACAGTATTCTTTACAATGTTTCGGCAGTGAAATCCTGGAAACCCAAAAACCTTTCAGCAGCAGATAAATCAAATCAAATTGATGTATTTATAAAGCCCTTCTTACATCAGCTGATGTCACAAAGTGCTGTACAGATATACTATTATGTCCAGTTTCTTGGACTTTTCATTCCTTTGTGCATTACAATTAATCACATGCACAATAAACACCATAAAATTCACCTTCACAATTAGCATTTCAGTTTCCCTCAACTGTTTAACAACACTCTGAATCTAAAGATTCAGTGGAGCATCCACCGCCATATCTTCAGCTCCCCTCTCTCCTTCATCTATTTCACTTGCCTCCGTGTAGGAGACCTGCTGTATAGCCCTGACCCTCCGTGTGGGAGACCTGCTGTATAGCCCTGACCCTCCGTGTAGGAGACCTGCTATATAGCCCTGACCCTCCGTGTAGGAGACCTGATATATAGCCCTGACCCTCCGTGTAGGAGACCTGCTGTATAGCCCTGACCCTCCGTGTAGGAGACCTGCTGTATAGCCCTGACCCTCCGTGTAGGAGACCTGCTATATAGCCCTGACCCTCCGTGTAGGAGACCTGATATATAGCCCTGACCCTCCGTGTAGGAGACCTGCTGTATAGCCCTGACCCTCCGTGTAGGAGACCTGCTGTATAGCCCTGACTCTCCGTGTAGGAGACATGCTGCATATACTCCTTTACCCTAACTGGGCACTCCTGGGAATTGGGAACGTGGTTGCCGGGCTGACAGGCTATTCAATCCATGATACCTCTCTTCTCACTGATCACCTGCCTATCACTTGCACCTGTGAGCCATTACTTATCAATCCACCTGCTCTCTCAGCACCTGGCCCGGTTTCTGATGCCCCTAGAGGTGGGAAGTGGAAGTGTAATGTTTACCTGTGCGCCTAAGCAGTTCATTCCTAACACTAGCTAAATTAATTAAGTTGAGGTTTTCTGTATTTATTTTCATTTGACTTTACTTGACACTCAATTGTAGTTTAATCTAGTACAGGCTTAACTGAATGAACAACAAAGATGGAATGCAATATGACATTTTATTAAATAGTTTGGGGAATGGCCCTGTCACCGAGGGAAGATCCTCAGAGCCAGATGATGTGATGGCAGGTAGCCCAATGCGGGACTGCTGACATCGAAACCCCCCGCTGGGGGAAAGGATTTCCATGGACAGGGCTTAAGGTTATTATAGCTGGTGGATGATTGTCGAAAACTGTTGCTGAGAAACAGCAAGTGCATGGGTAAATTGACATACTTCCCAAGATTTATGCCCATTGGTTGAGAGAGAGGAAGGTGATAATTGCAAGAGTGAGCCCATAGATTGAACAGCAAATGTGAGGAATGTGCATTATTGTGCCATGCTGATGATAATGCGTTTGTATTCATTCCCACAATGCCCGTAGAATAGCAAACTAAGTGAATTATGTTATGCTTAATGGATAAAGTTAAACAAGCATTCAGACCAGCCTTCCTGATTTGAACATTCGTAAACTACATTTATTGGCTGTTCCTTGAAATATTTAATGAGATGCTATTCTTTGGGGTAAACACAGCAGGAAGACCCTGACCTCTCCTCATCTCTCTTTACTCATGTATGTTTTAGCCACCGGAGAGTCACCACCCAGACTGTCGAAGGGGTTGTCTTACAGCTCTCTGTCGGCTGACATCAGCTTCGACGCGGACTCTCAGTTTCCCTTGGACGAGCTGAAGATCGACCCTCTGACCCTGGATGGGCTGTACATGCTCAACGATCCTGACATGGTCCTCACTGACCCCGCCACGGAAGACGCCTTTCGGATGGACCGGCTTTAGAGCCGCTGCCAAGTTGACTGACTGTCTCGGAGGAACCCGGCCTGAGGGGAGAGGGATATTTTGGGAGTGTGGTAGCTCGTGACTAGGCCCCAGCTGTGCAGTGTATTCATCCCACACTCCCACCTCCCTTCACCAGCCACCCCTTTCTAAGAGCCATGGTAAGATGAGCTAGTAGGGAAATGGTCGACAGAGTATGCTTTCTCCCTTCCTGATGGAAAAGATGGAAGGGCGACATTGTCAGGGTTTGGTGGATATTGCGCTTAAGGTTCTGCCTGTGACCAGTCTGTGCTAACCACATACATCCCTTAACTTGTTTATTTATTTATTTTATTATATGCCTCCTGCCAGCCTTTCTGTTGGATGCTTTGGTTTTTGTAAAGGAAAACAAAATAGGATACAAACTACATTGGTCTTGACTTCCATTTGAAGACATTCAATTGATTTAAAATCATGTCTGCAGTGGAAACTGCTTATCTTTCTCTCACCTGCCATACTAGATTAGCATGTCTCATTATCAACCATCTGCTTTTTCACTACCGCCCCTCTATTGGCTAATCTTGCCAGTCTCACATTTTCATCAGTGCACTTAACCGCGCTGTCATTAATTCACACTATACAGTGCCTTCAGAAAGTATTCACACCCCTTGACTTTTTCCACATTTTGTTCTGTTGCGAGGTGGGATTAAAATGTCCTTTTTTGTCAATGATCTACACCAAATGCTCTAATGTCAAAGTGGAAGAAAAATTCTAACATTTAAAAAAAAAACTTTATGGAAAATTAAACACTATCTTGATTAGATAAATATTCAATCCCTTGAGTCAATACAGGTAAGAATCACCTTTGGCAGCGATTACAGCTGTGAGTTTTTCTGGGTAAGTCTATGAGATTTGCACACCTGGATTGTACAATATTTGCCCATTATTCTTGAAAAGATTATTCATATTCTGTCAAGTTGGGTGTTGATCATTGTTATACAGCCATTTTCATGTCTTGCCGTAGATTTTCAAGCCAATTTCAAGTAAAAACTATAACTAAGCCATTCTATGTCATCACTGTAAGCAACTCCAGTGTATATGGCCTTGTGTTTTAGGTTATTGTCCTGCTGAAAGCTGAATTTGTCTGCAAGTGTCTGTTGGAAAGCAGACTGAACCAAGTTTTCATCAAGGATTTTGCCTGTGCTTAGCTCTATTACATTTTTTATTTTTTTTAAAGCTCCCTAGTCCTTGCTTATTATAAACATACCCATAACATGATGCAACCACCACCATGCTTGAGTGGTACACAGTGATGTGTTGTGTTGGATTTGCCCCAAACATAACGCTTTGTATTTAGGACTAAAAGTTCATTGTTTACAGTATTACTATAGTTTCTTATTGGAAACAGGATGCATGTTTTGGAATATTTTTATTCTGTACAGGCTTCCTTCTTTTCACTATGTCATTTAGGTTAGTATTGTGGAGCAACTACAATGTTGTTTTCTCCTATCACAGCCATTAAACTCTGTAACTGTTTTAAAGTCACCATTGGCCTCATGGTGAAATCTGAGCGGTTTCCTTCCTCTCTGGCAACTGAGTTAGGAAGGACGCCTGTATCTTTTTAGTGACTGGGACTATTGACACACCATCCAAAGTGTAAATAATAACTACACCATACTCAAAGGGATATTCAATGGCTCCTTTTCTTTTTTTTAACCATCTACCAATAGGTGCCCTTATTTGGGAACCATTGGAAAAACTCCCTTGTCTTTGTGGTTGAATCTGTGCATGAAATTCAGTGCTTGACAGAGGGACCTTACAGATAAACTACAGTGGCTTGTGAAAGTATTCACCCCCCACCCCCCCTGGCATTTTTCCTATTTTGTTGCCTTAAAACCTGTAATTAAAATTGATTTTGGTGGTGCTTGTATATTATGATTTACACAACATACCTACCACTTTGAAGATGCAAAATATATTTTATTGTGAAACAAACAAGAAATAACTTTGTAGAGCCACCTTTTGCAGCAATTACAGCTGCAAGTCTCTTGGGGTATGTCTCTATAAGCTTCGCACATCTAGCCACTGGGATTTTGACCATTCTTCAAGGCAAAACTGCTCCAGCTCCAAGTTGGATAGGTTCCACTGGTGTACAGCAATCTTTAAGTCATACCAGATTCTCAATTGGATTGAGGTCTGGGCTTTGAGTAGGCCATTCCAAGACATTTAAATTTCCACTTAAACCACTGAAATGTTGCTTTAGCAGTGAAATGTTGCTTTAGCAATATGCGTATGGTCATTGTCCTGCTGGAAGGTGAATCTCTGTCCCAGTCTCAAATCTCTGGAAGACTGAAACAGGTTTCCCTCAAGAATTTCCCTATATTTAGCACCATCCATCATTCGTTCAATTCTGACCAGTTTCCCAGTTCCTGCCGATTAAAAACATCCCCACAGCATGATGCTGCCACCACCATGCTTCACTGTGGGGATGGTCATCTCGGGGTGATGAGGTGTTGGGTTTGTGCCAGACATAACGCTTTCCTTGATGGCCAAAAAGCTAAATTTTAGTCTCATCTGACCAGATCTCTGCTGTGGAGCTTTGCAGCTCCTTCAGGGTTATCTTTGGTCTCTTGGTTACCTCTCTGATTAATGCCCTCCTTGCCTGGTCCGTGAATTTTGGTGGGCGGCCCTCTCTTGGCAGATTTGTTGTGGTGCCAAATTCTTTCCTATTTATTTATAATGTATTTAATGGTGTTCCGTGGGGTGTTCAAAGTTTCAGATATTTTTTTATAACCCAACCCTGATCTGAACTTCTCCACAACTTTGTTCTTGACCTGTTTGGAGAGCTCCTTGGTCTTTATGGTGCCCCTTGCTTGGGCGGTGTTGCAGACTCTGAGGCCTTTCAGAACAGGTGTGTATATATACTGAGATCATGTGACAGATCATGTGACACTTAAATAAAGTTCACCCGTGTGTGATCGAACTAATAAAATGACTTCTGAAGGTAATTGGTTGCACCAGATCTTATTTAGGGGCTTCATAGCAAAGGGGATGAATACATATGTTGTTGTTTTTTAAACAAGTAATTTTTTTCATTTCACTTCACCAATTTGGACTATTTTGTCTATTTCCATTACAGGAAATTCAAATAATAATCCATTTAAATTACAGGTTGTAATGCAACAAAATAGGAAAAACGCCAAGGGGGATGAATACTTTTGCAAGGCACTGTACATGACCAAAAGTATGTAGACACCTGCTCGTCGAACATCTCATTCCAAAATCATGGGCATTAATATGGAGTTGGTCCCCCCTTTGCTGCTATAATAGCCTCCACTCTTCTGGGAAGGCTTTCCAATAGATGTTGGAACATTGCTGCCGGGACTTGCTTCCATTCAGCCACAAGAGCATTAGTGATGTCGGGCATTGATGTTGGGCGATTAGGCCTGGCTCGCAGTCGGCGTTTCAATTCATGCACGGGGGAATTTTCATGCGGAAACAGGAAAGGGCCTTCCCCAAACTGTTGCCACAAAGTTGGAAGCACAGAATCGTCTTGCATGTCATTGTATGCTGTAGCATTAAGATCTCCCTTAACTGAAACTATGGGGCCTAGCCCGAACCATGAAAAACAGACCCAGACCATTATTCCTCTTCTACCAAACTTTACAGTTGGTCCTATGCATTGGGGCAGGTAGCGTCTCCTGGCATCTGCCAAACCCAGATTCATCCATCGGCCTGCCAGATAGTGAAGCGTAATTCATCACTCCAGAGTCCAATGGCGGTGAGCTTTACACCACTCCAGCCGACACTTGGCATTGCGCATGGTGATCTTAGGCTTGTGTGAGGCTGCTCAGCCATGAAAACCCATTTCATGAAGCTCCCAACAAACAGTTAATGTGCTGTCGTTGCTTCCAGAGGCAGTTTGAAACTCTGTAGTGAGTGTTGCAACCTAGGACAGACGATTTCTACGCGCTGTGCACTTCAACAGTCGGTGGTCCTGTCTGCGAGCTTGTGTGGCCTACCACTTCGCGGGGGAGCCGTTGCTGCTCCTAGACGTTTCCACTTCACAATAACAGCATTTACAGTTGACCAGGGCAGCTCTAGCAGGGCAGAAATTTGACAAATGTACTTGTTGGAAAGGTGCCATCCTATGACTTTACCACATTGAAAGTTACTGAGCACTTCGGTACAGGGCATTCTACTGCCAATGGTTGTCTATGGAGATTGCATGGGTGTGTGCCAGATTTTACACACCTGTCAGTAACAGGTGTGGTTGAAATAGCCAAATCAACTAATTTGAAGGGGTGTCCATATACTTTTGGCCATGTAGTGCATGTAGTGACTTTTTATGTGACTGTTTACTCCTGAACTTATTTAGGCCATAACAAAAGAGTTAAATACTTATTGACTCAAGACATTTCAGCTTTACCTTTTTAATTCATTTGTAAGCATTTCTAAAAACATAATTCCACTTTGACATTATAGGGTATTGTGTGTAGGTTAGTGACACAAAATCTAAATGTAATCCATTTTAAATTGAGGCTGTAACACAACAAAATGTGGAAAAAGTCAAGGGGTGTGAATACTTTCTGAAGGCACGGTAGTTGTATTTATTGTTGCAGTTTTTTTTACCAGTATTTTACTTTTGGTTTCTTTCCAAACTTGACGTTGCACTTTCAGTCCATAAATTCTGTCAGCGTCTTAGGGTTGCACAACATGTTTTAGTGCTGAAGGGAATACTACAAAGCAGGTTCAATGAATTAGCCAGCTAACTTGCCTAAATATTCAGAAGTAACTTGTCATTTTTTGTGAAGATAAACTTGAAATGGGCAAGGTCTAATTGACTCAACGACCAAAAATGTATATCTAAGTATAACTTTCTTCATGACCCAGAAAATAAATAGTTATTTCTGGTTGTTTATCAAAGTTACCTGGCTAACTCATTTATGCTGCTTCGTAGTATACCCGTCAGGTAAACAGTTCAGTGGTTTCCTTTGTTGAACAACTAGGAGTGCTAACCCTCATCTTTAGCTTGTGATTGGCCACAGCAACCAAAGTAAGGCCTAAATTCAAGTTAAACAATCCTTGAAAAATCATTTACAACTCTGTTTGTAGAGTTTTCAAAAAAAGGGCTGTCATAGGGTCATTTTGGCACTTTATTCCTGAAATTACATTTAATATTTACTATGGTAGCTGGTTTGGAGATGCAAACAAGATAGACATGAAATCTGAATGAATCACTGTGATAACCAGATTCTGCCTTATAAGATTACATGATATGGAAAGCTAAGATCGCCAATCTCTCCATTAATTTTTTTGTTGTAATTGTGCAACTTGTTGAGACAAGCAGTGAATTGCAAACCTTTATCATCCCCCATTGTTTTCCAATGCCTAGGCCTGACTTAGATTGGCACTAGTATGAGAATATGAGGTAGGCCTCATTCAAAATGCCGCTAGTGTGAAAATATGACCAACACCGGACTGAAATTTGCTCTAGGGAGAATATGAATATGACCAACAGGGAGGTGTATCACTGCTTAAGTTGTTACCCACTGCTTTTCACTAGTTAACATTTTGCTTTTCATATTTATATTCACACATTTTGTGAAGTGGTACTGTATTTCCCATGTCAGCCTAATTGTCCAGATTTGTCCCATGTCAGCCTAATTGTCCAGATTTGTCCCATGTCAGCCTAATTGTCCAGGTTTGTCCCATGTCAGCCTAATTGTCCAGATTTGTCCCATGTCAGCCTAATTGTCCAGATTTGTCCCATGTCAGCCTAATTGTCCAGGTTTGTCCCATGTCAGCCTAATTGTCCAGGTTTGTCCCATGTCAGCCTAATTGTCCAGATTTGTCCCATGTCAGCCTAATTGTCCAGGTTTGTCCCATGTCAGCCTAATTGTCCAGGTTTGTCCCATGTCAGCCTAATTGTCCAGGTTTGTCCCATGTCAGCCTAATTGTCCAGATTTGTCCCATGTCAGCCTAATTGTCCAGGTTTGTCCCATGTCAGCCTAATTGTCCAGGTTTGTCCCATGTCAGCCTAATTGTCCAGGTTTGTCCCATGTCAGCCTAATTGTCCAGGTTTGTCCCATGTCAGCCTAATTGTCCAGATTTGTCCCATGTCAGCCTAATTGTCCAGATTTGTCCCATGTCAGCCTAATTGTCCAGATTTGTCCCATGTCAGCCTAATTGTCCAGGTTTGTCCCATGTCAGCCTAATTGTCCAGATTTGTCCCATGTCAGCCTAATTGTCCAGATTTGTCCCATGTCAGCCTAATTGTCCAGATTTGTCCCATGTCAGCCTAATTGTCCAGATTTGTCCCATGTCAGCCTAATTGTCCAGATTTGTCCCATGTCAGCCTAATTGTCCAGGTTTGTCCCATGTCAGCCTAATTGTCCAGATTTGTCCCATGTCAGCCTAATTGTCCAGGTTTGTCCCATGTATGTCAGCCTAATTGTCCAGGTTTGTCCCATGTCAGCCTAATTGTCCAGATTTGTCCCATGTCAGCCTAATTGTCCAGGTTTGTCCCATGTCAGCCTAATTGTCCAGATTTGTCCCATGTCAGCCTAATTGTCCAGGTTTGTCCCATGTCAGCCTAATTGTCCAGATTTGTCCCATGTCAGCCTAATTGTCCAGATTTGTCCCATGTCAGCCTAATTGTCCAGGTTTGTCCCATGTCAGCCTAATTGTCCAGGTTTGTCCCATGTCAGCCTAATTGTCCAGATTTGTCCCATGTCAGCCTAATTGTCCTGATTTGTCCCATGTCAGCCTAATTGTCCAGATTTGTTCCATGTCAACCTAATTGTCCAGATTTGTCCCATGTCAGCCTAATTGTCCAGATTTGTCCCATGTCAGCCTAATTTGCTTAATTGGCCCATGTCAGCCTAATTGGTCTAATTGGCCCATGTCAGCCTAATTTGCTTAATTGGCCCATGTCAGCCTAATTGGTCTAATTGGCCCATGTCAGCCTAATTTGCTTGATTGGCCCATGTCAGCCTAATTGTCCAGATTTGTCCCATGTCAGCCTAATTTGCTTAATTGGCCCATGTCAGCCTAATTGGTCTAATTGGCCCATGTCAGCCTAATTTGTTTAATTGGCCCATGTCAGCCTAATTGGTCTAATTGGCCCATGTCAGCCTAATTGGTATAATTGGCCCATGTCAGCCTAATTGGCCCATGTCAGCCTAATTGGTATAATTGGCCCATGTCAGCCTAATTGGTATAATTGGCCCATGTCAGCCTAATTGGTATAATTGGCCCATGTCAGCCTAATTGGCCCATGTCAGCCTAATTGGCCCATGTCAGCCTAATTGGTATAATTGGCCCATGTCAGCCTAATTGGCCCATGTCAGCCTAATTGGTCTAATTGGCCCATGTCAGCCTAATTGGTCTAATTGACCCATGTCAGCCTAATTGACCCGAGGTATCACATTTCTGGTGCCTTTAAAGTTGTTACTTGTGAATTAGATGCTTTGCTTCCATTAGTTGTCATTTCTAAATTGGATCTTGCTTATGATATCTATGCAAAACAAATTAAATTGATTGATTGAGGACTGAGCGTTATCAGCGATCTAATAGACATAACAAAGTACCTAAGCATGCTGAGCATGTTGGCATGTTTCATTTGCTACATTTTAATTTACATTTTACTTAGTTTTTACACTTCACGGAGGAGAATTCAAATGATATATTCTGCACGCTGGCTTTGGAAGAAAAAGTAAAAAAGCATGACAAAAGACAAATGCTGCATATATTAGAAAATTTACCCCTTCGTGTGATTCTCATGGATGTGTCGGAGGTAGATTTTACTGCTAAAATTTGATTATTTTCTGACAAGAAGATTCAACTGCCTCTATAGTAGAACAGCATTGCTGCAACCAGAATGTATTTAATCACATCTTCCTTCATACAGTATTATCATAATCTTGACTCCTTCATTTGTCTCGTGTGTGTGTGTGTGTGTGTGTGTGTGTGTGTGTGTGTGTGTGTGTGTGTGTGTGTGTGTGTGTGTGTGTGTGTGTGTGTGTGTGTGTGTGTGTGTGTGTGTGTGTGTGTGTGTGTGTGTGTGTGTGTGTGTGTGTGTGTCACATGTTTCCCCTCATTGTCATTAGCTCTTCAGGCTTTTGTGGATGCATAGTGTCAGAATGTCAGTATTGTTGCGGCTGTAGGCTTTACAGTTTACCCATTAATAGTTCATGTCAAGTGAGCTTGCTTTTTGTGAGTAATTTCATTGGATGTACCCATGACATTATCCTGCATTTTACTTTGCACTTTCCTCACAACATTAAAGCATTGAGCCCTGGGACTTTTTCACCCCCCTCTGAGCGACTGTTATGTGCACTGGACCTGTTTCCCCATGTGTTTGGTCAAACTTGACTTCTTGTTAAAAAAATAAAGTGTATTTTTTAAAAGCATATGTTTATAGTCTGTATTAAAAAAATGTTTTTTTTTTTTTTTACTTAATCAGCTAGTATTTTTTGTGAGGCATCTGATATTGTGACTTTGAAATGCTCCAATTTTGGAAGCCGATATTATAAACTTTGTATTTTTGGATAGACTTCTCACTGCAGAACAGATACGGCTGGTCATGCTCCTGTTGTGCTTCAAGCGTAGCTTGGGTGAAGTAATCATGTAATTGGGAAGCAATTAGATGTAACAATTGATGCATCAAAGAGTGCTGTGAGAAACCACTTTAATGGTTAATATTAAAATATGTACAAAAATGTCATAGACAGGAGTGAGAACAGTCATCTTGTTGTGCATAGAGTCTATAAACAAAACCCACTATCATATAATATGCATTTAACTGTGTCATTCGCTATCTATACTTCAGTACTGTGTGAGTAAATTCACCTTGAAGAAATACCACTAGTTATGTGATTTATATAAGTCAGGTATGTGCTCAAATCAGAATTTTAGAATTGACTCCCATTCAATTCATGAGTTCAAATTTGAATTGAATTGGCCACACCCCACAGGATGTAGAATTTGAGTTTGATTGACAGAAAGTAGAATTCAATTCTGTGCAATTCAAAGAAATTCCACTCAGACATAGAACAGTTTTTCACTGAATCTGACGGGTCACACTTTCAGATACCAAAGAATATACGACTTTTCTCTGGAATCAATGTTCATATTCTATTTTAGTGCATAGAATAGCCAATTATATTTCCACCAACTATTTCATTTGTTTGGCTTATGTTGAAGGCTTTAGGGCCAACACTAATGCATTCTGGGAAATGTAGTATTTTCCCTATATTTCCCTAAATTTAAGAGATTAATGAAATATAATATCTTAGAATATTCGCATTCAGGTTTTGTTGTTTTCCTCGATCATTGATTTTAAGAGTTTCTCCTGAAAACCAATATTTTATATGCATGTATATTATTGGTTACAGATCTGAATGTCAGAACCGTTTTGGCTGCCAGAGTGGTTCTGAATCAGAAGCAGTCCGGATTTCTAATCTTTAGCGCTTGATTTTTACTTTTTGTGTGTGGAAATGTTTTCTTTTCCTTTTTTCTGATTACTTTGCATGAGTTTCAAGATGAGCTTTTTTCTTATTTTAAGCTTGGTTTTATTTTGTATGTTCTTTTTTTCTATCAAGCACAATGTCATGCAAAAGATTATATTGGAAGAAAGGTGGAATAGACTTAAATGTGGTTTAATGTTCTGTTACGTTTTCCTTGTATGGTCAATTGTCCATCTTCGATTCGAACAGTGGCAAGGACTCACACAAACTGAACTGCTATGTCCAAAAGCAACAAAAATACATGTTTTATCAGCCTTTTATTCACATGGAGATGCAATTATGTGGTGTTTGTACTTATACATTTGATCTTCTATGTGTTTATGCGCTAGATGCCCACTGAAGTGTATTCTGTTTGCCGAGTGTATAGATTAACTGTGTTTATTGCTTTTCGGTATAAATGTTTTTGTGCTTTATGTGATATGTCAATAGTGAAAATGTGTGTTACATGCACTGAGAAGTAATGTGCTGCAGTTTGTCATTGTTTTTCTGACTTAGTATCGGTTTACCAAATGTTTTCAGACTGATCCAAACTCTGTTGCTTAACTGTGTTTTTACAATCAGTTGTCTTTTCTTTAAAAAAAAAAATCTGTGTTTATGTAGTAAATCGGACTGATTTGAAATATCTATTATTACTGCCACAATAAGGGGAAATATGTTGTTTTAATATGAAATGGACCCTTGCCATCCACACAGGATACTGTAAACCAGGGGTCTTCAACCTTTTCATGCCCAGAGACTAGCTCCCAGACAAATCGGCGACCCAGGGACCCCCATCATATGTTAGCAAAAATAAATGTTTTCACGTCTTGTCTTATCATTAGGTGACTGATAAGAGCAAGAAGTAATCAACAATTTAAAATAAATAGATTTGGTAGATGCTTTCCACCACCCCACATTCTATTTAGAAGAGGAAGTATAAACTCTAATATAGCCTATTAGCTAGAAACCCATTTTCGCTAAGGGCAGCTGGTTAAACAAAGTTTAGTTGTGTTTTGGCAAAAATGTATGTCCAAGTCAAGAAAGCTAACCATATTTTATACTGTAGGTATGTCATTTAAAACCAGTTTATTCTGTTGCTAGTGATGTAAATAAATATTTTCGGTGACCCCCTGCAGTACCTTCACGGACCCCCGGTTGAATAACCCTGCTGTAACCCATCAACTTCCCCCGTGACACCAGACAGGTAATCTGGGCAATATTTAAGTATTACATAGCCAAACATGGCCATCTCAGCGTTTTGACATACTAGCCTGGCTGCCTGACTGAATCAGCAGTTGACAGCTTCCCTTAATGTCATGACTGTGACAATGGAGCTGTCCAATGCTGAAACCGACAGATTCAGGCTGTATAGCTGCTAAATAAATAACTGTATTTACAAGTATTACGTTCATAAATTGTCCCTTTAACTCTTATTTATAGTTCCAGTAATGCACTTATTTTGGAGCACATTGTTATCTGTCCTTCACTAAAATGTGTTTCTGTCGATGTTGAAATAGTCTTCAAATACTCTAATTTCCCACTGCATCTCAAAAGTTACGTTTTCGTTTTGTTAGACTGAGAATTACATAAACTTAAAACTATACACTTGTCTATGAATTGTTTACATTTAGAAAAGGAAAATATTTGAGAAATATAAATCGGCTTTATCTTAAGTTTATTTCTCACTGCATAACCTACTGCATTAAGATTGACATGTGACTGACATTTTCAGCTTGATACCTTGAGGTAACTCTTTCTACATGGTACCAAATTTGTAAATATCTCCTTATGATGTAAAAAAAAAAAAAAGTATTGATGTGATATTTTTTGCTTTTAGTAAGTATTTAGCTCTGACTAGGTTAGGTTAACCATGTGCAAACACTCTGTGTGACTAAAACCTGCTCACCCAAAGCATCTCCAGTAGGATAAAATGCAGATCTCAATATAATTCTGTAAATGTTTTTATTTATTATAGTGGCAATACATGTAAAAAGGGAAAATCAACCAGACAGATGAAATGGAGATAATCATTGTTTGATCATTCAGGATAGTTACCACAACAACAAAAAAACTAGAAATCCTCTGATATGTGCATTTAATGGGGGATGGCCCACTCTAGTGGTCCCTTTCTCATACAACGGCAGCTAAATTGTAATATAATGTATTTTCTTTTCAGTACTATTACTCAAATGTTGCAAATGTATTTAACTGCAATGTCTGGATACTACACCTACTGTACTCACAGCAACAGGACAGTTATGCTCATCGAATATGCAAATCCTAGCATTCAGCAGAACAGCTTGGCAATCCTGTATTTTTGTTGAGCTGACCCTTTAAAATGAATGCATCAAATCTTGTTCTTTTTAAATTGTGCTTTTATATAAAACGGGAAAAAACAGACCAAAAAATCCATGTGGGCTGTATTAAATGTGTGCTAAATAACTGAAAGCGGATGTTAAGCTTCTATTCGAATCATACCTAATGTATTTTTCTTGTGTGAAGGCTTCAGTCTTTGTATCTTTGCATTACTATTTGTAAATGAAATTAGATTAAATAAAATCTAAATAAGCATATTAATGTGACTGACCCCACTGAATGTTGTTGGCCCATGGTTTTATTGTTGTACAATGTCTCCATCTGGTGATCATGAGAGGTAGAATGGCTGTAGAGAGCACAAATATTATGTTCACACACTAAGATGATGATAATGATAATAATAATAATAATATTTGTAGAGCCATTGTACCTGAAGCGGTCACATTCAAATCTTGTCAGCTTAAAATATAATAACTACTTATCAACTTTTCAGAAAGATAATGCATTTTAGTTCCCATCAATTGGCATTTTTTTCCACATCTTTGGGAGTTTCCCAGGTGAGTCGCTGGAAAGAACCTTATTCACCTGGTTCCCCTGGCCCCTCTAGTCACATCCTGTATAGACCCAGCAAATGAACATTTCAGCAACAGTTTGGAGGAAAGCAATGCTAACAATAACTATTTTAACTGCTTGGCCCAGTAAATAGTCCACACCATTAGACTACAAAGAATCATTGACCTAATCAAGTCCAGTGAGGTTTTCATAGGACCATATGTTCACCTAATTTAGCTTTTTATTGCATAAGAACAATACAATGCAGGGTCATACACAAAAGGCACCATCAGTAGGAATAACTTCCTATTGAAAAAAATAACAGCTAGAACTGAACACTTACATTTGTAGTGTTTAATATAAACTACAATTAATTTCACAGTAGGTTATTGTAAGCAAATGTTATTGAAAACACAGTAGTTGGGCCTTCCCACTAGGCCTGCACTTACCCTAGGTGTGTTTAGGTTTAGCTACGTGCGCGGGTCAAGTGTGCGTCCATTGCATCCCATAATGCAATAGGCCGTTGTGAATGATCCAGCAGTCAGCAGCTGGTGGTGAGTTTCCAGAGCGCCGAAGAGGCAGCAGCAGGCGATAAACGTCTCCGAATCAATGTGACATTATACGAACGTTTAAGCGTACATGCATTAGATAAATATGCGGCTCAAGTATCTAGCATATCTCCATAAAGGCCCGTAAGTGTCGACAAGTACCACAGTATTCGTTTTGGAGGATTCCTCCCCCGTCCGCCGGATCGCACCAAACAGGCAATGACAACGGCCTCAGCAACTCCGCAGCAGATGAGAGACCGGCTGCTGCAGGCCATCGATAGTCACAGCAATGTGAGTAGCAAGCAACACGATGTGGCTATCAGGACGAATATTTGCCGTCATATTTATTTAAAAATAATATTCCCAATATCCACTGATAAATTATAGCTAATAATACAAGCTTGTGAGTTGACACCTTGCTTGCTAGCTTAAGTTAGCTACTGACTTATCTACTGTAGGTAGTTAAAACTAGCCAGCTTGCTACGCTAACGTAGCTAACTTCGTTGCTAGCCTGGCCAACAGGGTAATGTTTAGCCAGCTATGTTGAAAACAAGTTAGCTTAACTCTTGATACACTAAATGGATATCAGACAAAATAGCCTCAGCCTAACGTTAGTTAGCTAACTATCTAGCCCACTTGATTTTTCTCCCATTCCTCGTCCGCGTCGAAATACACGTTGTTGCGTAGCTAACAGTACATAGCAAGCTAATAGCTACCAAGTACCTAACTAACGTTAGTTGGTGTGCTAGCTAACTTGTCAAAATGAGTGAGGTCGAACTTGTTTTGGTATTTATTGGCAAGCTTCGTTTCTAATTCCTTCACCGAACTAGTTAACTAACTTTGGCTAGTTAGCCAATGAGCCAGCGAATGAAACCTCTGTTTCAAACAAGTGTTTATCTGTTAAATTCTAGCTAGTTAAAAGTAGTTGGCTAGCTAATCACATGACATGTGTTATCCAATACCTATCTAAACACCTGTAGTGATTTTGTTGGCCACGGTTTAGGTAGCTTAGTTAGCTTAGTTAACTTGACTCGTAGAAAGCTACCTGGCTACAATACTAGCTACCTTAGCTGCAATGGCTATACAGTTGACTCCTCATTGCAACCTGCAAACTAGTTACCTAGCTAAGATTATAAGTAGCATCAGGTTAACATGGCTAGCGTCATGTAACGTTACCTATTCAGTGTGTCCTGCTATGGATAAGATAATTTAGGTATAATTTAGCTAGTTATGTGCAACAAGCTACTATCATGCTTTAAATAATTGTAGGAAAAATAAACGTATTTTCACGACTTCAGTTGTATCATCAAATTCAATACATCAAAGCACGTTTTGGGCTCATTCGGTAGTTTTTACGTGATTAAGTAGAATCCTGTTGAACATGTAAATTTAGGATGATAATATATTCTGCCCACTCACCAAGCTATTGCACCTATTTCTCACTCATTATTATGCACTCAAACACAATTTAACCTGGCTCTCTAGACTAGAACTTCCATAGTGTCTGTGCAGCAGCCTGAACGTTCAACATCACTAGTAATTGGCCAGATTGCTTGTTAGCCAGTTGATAACCAGCATAGCGTTTAGCTCTAGCTAGGTAATAGGCCAGCTCGCAAGCCAACTGTTGTTTACTTAGAAGTATCAGCTAGCTAGTAACTGCAGTTGCTTGACACCATCTTTTTAAATGACTTGACTGTTGAGCGATATTGTCAGAAATTCTGTGTTCTGATCACCACTTTTGCTCCTTCCAGCAGATTTGCAATATGGTGGCAGTATTAGAAGTTATCACATATTTGGAGAAGTTCCCTATCACCAAAGAAGCTCTTGAGGTAAGACCCAAAGCTTTAAGTAAAAAAAAACATGTCTTGTTCCCAGTGACAATGATTCTGGTGTTCTTAACCACTTTTTATTGTTTTTTATTACCAACTTAGGAAACTCGCTTAGGGAAACTGATCAATGATGTGAGGAAGCAGACCAAGGATGAAGACCTTGCCAAGCGTGCCAAGAAGCTTTTGCGGAGCTGGCAGAAATTGATCGAGCCAGGGCAAAATGAGACTCCATCGCGGGGGGCCATGTGTGTCCCGGGCTCTGCAAATGGCAGTGCCCACCCCCTTCGGACTGACATTCCACCCCCTGATGTCTCAATGGCAAGCAAGGGTGTCCCAGAGGTGAAAACCAGAAATGACGTCCACAACACCCACTCGCCAAAAGCGGAGAAGTCGAGCAGCAAAAAGCGTAGAGGGGAGCAAAGGGACAGTGTGCACTTAGTGGCCAAAATCTCCAACTTGTCCCCCTACGAGCAGATGTACAACACCCCACCACCCACAAATGGGATTGCAGGTAGCCCTGAGTGTCCTCCATCGCCGGACAGGGCCCGTACAGAGCCCCTAGAGAATGACAAACATAGTAGAATCCCTGTCAATGCTGTCAAGCCTCACCCAAGCTCCCCGGGCCTCACCAAACTACCTAGCACTTCTTCTTTACTCAAGACTGCTGTGTTGCAGCAGCAGGCAAGGCTGGACGAAGGAGGCGGTGGACAGTATCAGGCCAAAAGCCCCCACTGTCTCTCATCAAGTCTGCGGAGTCCGCGAACTATGAAGCAAGAGACTATGTCCAAGCGCTCTTCAACATATGCACCAAAAGGGACTATCCCAAGCCCAGCCCGGAGCCCTCGCTTGCTGTCGTCCCAGTCTTTAAAGCCCCCAGCCGAAGTGTCTCATGTGGATGGGCTGCCACCCCCTGCCCATAGGGCCTCACTGCACTGGCCCGGCTCCTCAGAGGTCACCACCCATCCCCCACGCAACGCTGCAACACTGGAACCCCCGCCGGTGTTCCCTCACACCTCCCAGCCCGCCCCAACCAACTCAGAGTGCTCAGAACTACATAGACCCACCCCCTCCTCCTCTGTAGTGGTGGTCAAGGCTGAGGCAGAAGTCGCGGCCTCCAGCTCGGACCGCAAAAAGAGGAAGAAGTACAGGTCCAGGGACTACTCTGTCAACCTGCAGGGGCAGGACACAGAGGACCAAACGAGGCCTGTGCGGTTAAAAGAGCGCAGGCTAACGTTTGACCCTGTGACGGGGCAGATCAAGTCCATGGTACATAAAGAACCCTCTCAGGTGGAAGAACCTCCAAGGCCACCTCCCCCTGAGCCCCAGCAGAGGACTCACCTGCCCCTGCAGCAGCATCCCGCTCCCACCCCCAGCCCCTTCCAACAGACTAACTGGAAAGAGCTGTCCCGAAACGACATCATCCAGTCCTACCTAAACCTTCAGAGCAACGTGCTCACATCCTCGGGGGTCCAGGCCCCCGGCGCACACTTTTTCATGTCAGAATACCTGAAACGGGAGGAGAGCGATGTTAGGGAGGCGAGGCGAGGAGTCCACGTCTTGCAGCTGGACAGCTCGGTAACGGACACACCGGGGGTGAGCCGGGAGGTGACTGACGAGGACCTCCACAGAGTACATATGGAGCACTGGCAAGGGGTAAACGGTTGTTGCGACACCAAGGGCACTTGGTACGACTGGACGGAGTGCATATCTTTGGATCCGCATGGGGATGAGAGCAAACTAAACATCCTGCCATATGTCTGCCTAGATTGAGTAGATGGAGTGTCTCTCTCTGTCACTTGACAGAGGAAGGAAAACTATTTTTTTAGCCACTGAGTTGTGGGAAGCCAGAACTGCAAAACTCCCTCCGTGCCTCCCTCAGAGATAATCGAATGAGGTTTTGGTTTAAAAAAAAAAAAACATTAAAAAAAGTTGGTTTGTCAAAGGGCTGCTGTTTCAGTTCTCTTTTCTTTCAAAGATTTAAAAAAAAGTTGTAGAAAAGATGTGCCCCTGTTTGCAGTGCTGCTACTAACAAGGAATTGCAAACTAAGGTTCTAGTTGCGGGTTGGCTGGGGTTTAGGTGTCCAGTCGAGGCACAGTTATGCTCAGAAGGGGTTGAAAGAGTTCATCTAGCACAGGTAAAGCCGAATGTGTCCAGCAAGTGGAATACTGGCACCAATTTGGCAGTTACAAGAAGCTTTATGTGACATATATATAAAAAAATAAATTATAAAATGTCTTATCATGTATGCATCTATTTATTTGACCTTTTCTGTTTTTTTGGGAGGTTTATCGAAACAGATGTACAAAACCTGTAGAGCTTTTCTGTTTGCATCACATAATGTTGACCTGTTCTGCAATGCAAATGAGGCATACCATTGTTTTGCACAGTCTTTTCTTTTTATTGGCCAATGCGCGTTAGCTATCCAACATTCCATACTCCTCACATCTCTCTCCTCACTCTGTTCTAATGTACCCATGCCATCATACAATTATTACTGGGAGGAAATACTAAAACAAATGTTGCCTGTTTTTGAACGTGCTCAATTCAAAAAAAGTATTATTATTATTTTTAATCTGTTTACTTTTTCAATTAATTATTTGTTAAATGTACATTTTGTATTTCCTCCCATATCCCCTAGCAATCCTCATCCAGGCAGAACTGTGAGCAAAAATGTCAAAACAGAGGGGGCTAAATGCATTAAAACTGTAAACAATTGTGAGGACAAGAAAATACGGAAGTGTTTGTATGCGCGAACTATACTTGTCACCATTCCTTTAGCTATCATTTTGCCTTATGGAATTTCATCACAAGATTTTTAAAGTTGAACAGCCTTCGTGAATGTACAGAAATGAGACCTTTTGTATTTAGTTATACAGTGGTAGATAACTTTTGTAATTCCATAATTGACACAAAGTTACGTGTAGATAAAAATACAACCCACCTGCAAGTTCAAATTTTGTACATAGTTTTGACATCCGTGTCAAAATTCCCTCAGATCTTTTAAGTGTTTGTTTTGCAGGAATGTTCTACTCATTGAGAAGCATGCATGATGGTGAATGAGCAAGCATAGTTTCTTTAGCTTTTTTTGTTAATTACATAAACCTAGAGTGCTGTGGTACCATCACACATTCTAAAAACTATTTCCATGTAACAAACAATGGTAGTTCAAAGTAGTTTATTTTCCCTTTTCTCATCTTGCATTGCCACTGTTCTCCACATATAACATGACTTTAGATAGGCGAAGATCAAACTGTGCCGCTAAATCCATCCCTACCAATGTGCCTTTGAATCTGTATTTGTTCCGCAAAATACTCCTGTCCTTGGAGCTAGGTTTATGTCAGGGACAATTCCAAATTCTATCTCCGATAATGCTGGAATATGCACCATTTTTTTTTCTCGCAGCAATGGTCCTTAGTGAACACTGGTCCAGTATGGGTAAATTGCAGACTGCGATGTCACTCAAACACAGCTCGCAATAAAGAAATGTTAAAGATGATTGATGTGGATCTGGTCAGTTTTGACTGGGACATCTTTATTTGTTCAGTGTTTAACATCTCTCAATAGTTTGAAAAATAAAGTGACATTCTAAACCCTCTGCTCTGTTTTCTTAATTCGGACACAATATAAACCCAACCTGTAGTCAGGTTAACTGTTTAATGTTGGTATTAATATGGTATGTTCAATTAAGTAAATGCGTATGTTTATGGGTTTATAACTTCTTCTTTTTTTTTCGTTGTGTATTCTCAGTGTCCTCATGGAGCACTTCGGTTGGTTTTAAGCATGGAGTAGAATGGGCAATGACAAGTTCTATGGTTAAACAGAAATGTATATCATAGCTTTATATATTTTTGAATTAGGTTCTGTAGCTGTCATCATTGTTATGATAAACCGCAATAACTCAACTCCCTTCCTCCTGATAGCATAACTGAGTCTCTACATGCATTTCAGAACACCTCCGTGCTGAATCACTCCAATCAACCCATGACTAAGCTGCTCAGTGCACTTTTACCTCACCCGAGTTGTAGTCAGTGAACTGCTGCTCCTTCTAGAAGACTCCTTTAGACTTGTGAATTATCATTACACATCCATGGCGTCACCTCTCTGACAACCAGCTGCACTCCTGTGACTGTCTGGAAACATGTCACTGAGGACCAGGGCAGAGCTCTGTTGCCTGTTGGGTCTTTGGGCCCTCTAAGTTCTCACTTGTGACCCCACTTCTCGTCATTCTCTGGAGGTTGGTGGCTGTTCATATCGGATTCATGAACCTGTTGCTTCCCTACCCCTTGCCTTCAGGCAATGATCAAATGACATACAGTTGAAGTCAGAAGTTTACATACACTTAGGTTGGAGTCATTAAAACTTGTTTTTTCAACCACTCCACAAATCTCTTGTTAACAAACTAGTTTTGGCAAGTCGGTGAGGACATTACTTTGTGCATGACACAAGTAATTTTTCCATCAATTGTTTACAGACAGATTATTTCACTTATAATTCACTGTATCACACTTCCAGTGGGTCAGAGGTGTACATACACTAAGTTGACTGCCTTTAAACAGATTGGAAAATTCCAGAAAATGATGTCAAGGCTTTAAAAGCTTCTGATAGGCTAATTGACATTATTTGAGTCAATTGGAGGTGTACCTTCAAACTCAGTGCCTCTTTGCTTGACATCATGGGAAAATCAAAAGAAATCAGCCAAGACCTAAGAAAAAAATGTAGACCTCCACAAGTCTGGTTCATCCTTGGGAGCAATTTCCAAACGCCTGAAGGTACCACGTTCATCTGTACAAACAATAGTACGCAAGTATAAACACCATGGGATCACGCAGCCGTCATATTGCTCAGGAAGGAGACGCACTTTTTTTCACAAAAGTGAAAATCAATCCCAGAACAACAGCAAAGGACCTTGTGAAAATGCTGGGGGAAACAGGTACAAAAGTATCTATATCCACAGTAAAACTAGCCCTATATCGACAACCTGAAAGGCCGCTCAGCAAGGAAGAAGCTACCGCTCCATAACCGCCATAAAAGACCAGACTACGGTTTGCAACTGCACATGGGGACAAAGATCGTACTTTTTGGAGAAATGTCCTCTGGTCTGATGAAACAAAAATAGAACTGTTTGGCCATAATGACCATCGTAATGTTTGGAGGAAAAAGGGGGAGGCTTGCAAGCCGAAGAACACCATCCCAACCGTGAAGCACGGGGGTGGCAGCATCATGTTGTGGGGGTGCTTTGCTGCAGGAGGGCTGGTGCACTTCACAAAATAGATGGCATCATGAGGTAAGAAAAGTATGTGGATATATTGAAGCAACATCTCAAGACATCAATCAGGAAGTTAAAGCTTGGTCGCAAATGGGTCTTCCAAATGGACAATGACCCCAAGCATACTTCCAAAGTTCTGGCAAAATGGCTTAAGGACAACAAAGTCAAGGTATTGGAGTGGCCATCACAAAGCCCTGACCTCAATCCTATAGAAAATTTGTGGGAAGAACTGAAAAACCATGTGTGCGAGCAAGGAGGCCTACAAACCTGACTCAGTTACACCAGCTCTGTCGGAAGGAATGGGCCCAAATTCACCCAACTTATTGTGGGAAGCTTGTGGAAGGCTACCCAAAACGTTTGACCCAAGTTAGAGGCCCAATTTAAAGGCAATCCTACCAAATACTAATTGAGTGTATGTAAACTTCTGACCCACTGGGAATGTGATGAAATAAATAAAAGCTGAAATAAATCATTCTCTCTACTATTATCCTGACATTCTTAAAATAAAGTGGTGATCCTAAATTACCTAAGGCAGGGACTTTTTTTTTCAGACGTAACATAGTGAATGTAAATCCAACACACTCATATTAGTATGATATTGTATGTTAGGTTTGGCATGGTTACATAAGACAGATGGTTACTTAAAGCAAAAACAAAGTATGGTGGTTTGTCGTGCATATAACCCTAATGTCTAGCAGCTGAAAGGTTGCTAGTTCGAATCTCATCAGGGACTCATTTAACATTTTAGCTAATTAGCGACATTTCAACTACTTACTACTTATTAGCTACTTTGCAACCAAAGTTCCCTCTAATTTTTTTCGGCACTGAGCAAATTTCAGGTCTGCTGAGTGCAAACTTGAACTTTGTGAAATTCTGTGCAACTTCCAGCGCATCTTGACTGTGAACACTGAGGCTGTATCCGCTTTAAGTTACAGTTTTAATTTTGGCCATGTAGGATACTGTTGCAATTTAAGAGTGGTCTACCATCTAAAATGATGGAGAAAATGCATCCCATAACATTTTAACATTGAAATAGCTGTTCTATTATTCTGCCTAGAGTAGAAGCCAGTGTGTTGTGTTCAATGTAGGCCTACATTCCATGAGACTTTAAAAAAAACATGCAGGGCTTGACATTAACCTGTTTATCCACTTGTCCTTCAGACAAGGATATTGTTGTGTTGTTTAATGCAAGAAACAACTTTACAAAATAAAAAGCATTATTATTCCCATACCATTATTACAGAGAATGAGACAAATTATGCTTCTCTCTGCCTATTGGCTACTTAGCTTATTCAAGCCTGTCTCAAAATACAACACTGCCCTTTAAAGACAAAAAATATCTTTACCTGACTCGCCTTTCAAAGATGTCTAGAAATGTACACGTTTTGTGCTCTTGTAGGAAGCAATCACCCCTATTGCTGACTATGAATGATCTATAACTGGATTAATAACTCACTAACTAACAAAGAATATGAACACAATGTGCACACATGGCTACATGCAGCTCTCGCTTTGATCTCAAAACAAGTGCATCTACTCACGAGCACTCATGCTGTAAACACAGTCCAGTTCAAAGTAAATGGCACAGATCCCATAGGGTGGCACACAATTGGTCCAGCATCGTTAGGGTTAGGCCGGGGTAGGCCGTCATTGTAAATAAGAATTTGTTCTTAACTGACTTGCCTAGTAAAATAATGGTTAAATTTAAAAAATCCATATATGGCAATGGTCTATTTGCATATAGGCCTACTGCAGCTCTGATTGGTTATGCCACGCTGGTCTGTGTAGATTACGGGCTGAGTAGCTCTTGTCAATGCAATAGAATCCTACTCTGATGCATTCTGACTAGAACAAAGTTTGTATAGTTTGTTTTGTTTCAGTATGTTGCATTGAAAGTGGCTAATTTTGCGTTGATTCGATCACAATTGGCACAGTAAAGGGAAATGTTGATAGTGTTAACAGGACAAATAGTGGTCACCAACCTTTTCTGAGTCAAGATCTCTTTGAGTCAAAATGCATTGTTGTAGTGCTTAGTGAAATAGGAAAAACATGCATTTTATGGCTTATGAAAGTGTTGAATACAAAGTGTTGACAGTTGTAAGAACTTGCACATCAACTCACTAATAAAAACAGCATCTCTTTGCTGTATTCATTGACAGTTTCTCTCTAGTCATGGTTTTCAACGTTTTGAAATCTCACCGTATCAACTATAGGCCTATACTGCACTTCATTTGCTATATGGGCCTGCAGTGAAGGTAGAGTTTGTACCTTCAGACATATAAAATGGTTAAAAATGCCAACAGTTGGCCGACCAGGCCACAGTGCAGCTGAATCGGTGCACCTACCGACAACAGCCCAGACTAATAAAGAAGAAGAAGTGTAACCTATAAATGTTTGTCTTTTTTTACCCCCTTTTCCCCCAATTTCGTGGTATCCAATTAGTAGTAACAGTCTTGTCTCATCGGTGGAACTCACAGAATAATAGGAAATAGCTTATGATACTGAATTGGATAACGTTGTTGGTAGGTATCCAAATGAGTTCAGTATGCCATTTTCATTTGAGACTAAGAAGTGTAAATGTCATGGATTATCAAGATAATATTCCAAAGACTCTAATTGAATTGACAACGACACTAAGGCTGCGTTTAGACAGCCAGCACAATTATGATTTTTTTTTCTCCCACTAATCAAATCAGCTCTGAAAAAGAGCTGATGTGAAAAGATCTGATGTGATTGGTCAAAAGACTAATTAGTGGGGGAAAAAAACAGAATTGATCTGCCTTTCTGTCACTGAAGTGATATAAATGGACACTGAATTGACTTTACTTTTTTTATCAGTGTTTTATGATGTTATTGTAGACAAAACTAACTGTGGTTTATAACAATGTAATAACACATGAATCATGATAATTTGTCTAATGTAGGCTAAACTAAAATATTCGGTTAAATGTTTTATGTCGTGTTCTCGTTTGGATGTAGCCTACTAGTGATATTAACATTCTCAGAATTCCAAACCCCTTGAACGAGCAAAGGGGGTCCTTTACACTAAAAAAATGTGTCTCAAGAGTAGTATCATTACGTCATTCAGTAGCTCGTTTTGGTAGTTCCTTCTACTCAAACTTTTCCCGACGGTGATTCAAGACTCCATGACTGCTGGTTGGACCATAGGATACTCCCACCATTCAGGAATGTGGGACTTTCCTTCCATATAAGGACTTTTTGATATCAATCACGAGTCACTACCTAGACTCAGAAAGGGGAAGGTGGAGCCTAAAATCGATTAACGAAGCGTACAAGTTCGTGTAAGCATTTTTATTGGTTGCAAGAAAAAAGAAAGGAAGTGTTTAGTTCACTCCGGAGTTTAACTGGAAGAGAAACGAAAATAAAAGTATTTGCACAAAGTATCTATACGAAAAACAAAGTAACTCGTTTATAATAATGTCTGGCTCATCATTTAACAGAGGTCCTGCTTATGGGTTTTCTGCAGAAGTCAAAAGCAAGGTAAGTGTTCACGGAAGGGAGTAAAGTGCAAATGAATAATTTGCCTATAGCGTTAGTGAGGTTTATTACGGAAAACTTGATTTATTTATTGAAAAATGTGTATGCCTAGGTCTTTTAGGCTACATAGGCTATGATGTAGACTGAGTGTAAAGATAATTACGTGGAACGGGCAAAGCTACTATACTTTTGGAATGACCTAAATAAAGCGGTAAACTTTTATCAAATTACAAGTTTTACCGGCTACGCACATATGTTTGATAACACTGTTCATTAATATGACAAAATGCTAATTTAAAAAAACTTTAGTTTGGTTTAAGTAGTTGGTTTACTTTTGGGAAGCGCTTAAAAAGGCATGGGCGTTGCCCGTGTTGGCAATGTATATTTTCTTGTGGCAAGTTAAAAATCCCTATACTGTCCCATTACATAGAGAAACTGGTCAGTACAACACTGTAGGTCTTTCATGCATCCATCCATCCACGTCCCTGAGTTTGTCACCCATCCAGAGGTCACACAGTCCTATCACGAGAACAACTGCTGCATCCTGCGCTGTGGTGGATTGGGGCCTTGGTGAATGGCTATTGTAGTGCGCAGTGCGCCCACGTGCGTAATTTGACAATTGGCATCGCAAAACAATCCAAATAGAAATATGTACTATTTTTGAACATGTGCACTTTCAAAAGTAAACGTTGACAGGAGACAGTGCCAGTGTTTTCTGGTGGCAGGTAGTATAGCTGTTAGGGAACCGAGTCAGCAACCCGGTGGGTTGCCAGTTCGAATCCCGGAGACTCGAAACATTTGTCGGGAAGTGAGCAGGCAACCGGAGGTTTGCTTCCACCAAATCGGTTGGACCTTGTGTGTACTTGACCAATTAAGTGATCTTAGATTAATTTTATCTGCAAATGCCCTTCATCCAAACATCAATGACAGTGTGGATGGCACAACCAGGAGTTAACCTACTACTGTATCCCTCGGGCCAAATATAACTGTTTTATCACAAATTTACAGTGAAGATTTAGAGAGTTTGTGGTCCTGTACTTATTATTTTTTTGTAATCGTGTGTTACACTTTTACAGTGTAATGGGAGAAATGAAATTGAAATGCTTTGCAAAGTTCGCCAACCTGGCTCTTCACTTATTGGCTCTTCACTTATGTAAATAGAGAATAATGACTAATATAATATTATTTTTGTTTATCTTTCATAAACAACAAACTTTACCCATCATGTTCCAAGTTATGTTATACAAAGGAATACTCAGGTCCCCATGTTACTACCCTGATCCATTTAACTGCAGATTACACATAGCAGATGCATGTGCATTATGTTCTTCTGTGTCTGAGACCTAGCAATGTGTCTTTTAGACCACCGGCTGATTTATTGTTTGCATTCCGTGGCTGAGTCCTTATATTGGCGAGGGTTTTCCATTGGTCCTCAGAACAGTGTACGGGTAGCCAAGTGGATGTAAAGCTGGTGGTTTCCTCTCATACCAATGAATGATGTCCATTGTCTCTGGTATTTCCTGCCGTTAATGATGTAGCAATGCAATGTGAAGTGTTGTTATTCAAGGAGTTTTTCCTCCTTGACTAGGCCCCTTAACAATTCTAGATGGTAGGTGAAATTATGGTTAACCCAGATGTTGGAACTGATCCACTAGACAAGACTATCAAATATGTTTTTTGAGAACGTAATAGTGGTCCATGTTCAATCCATTGGATTTAAACTCCTTCAACTCAGCGTCCTAACAGTCTCATTCCCCATGATCTAAATTGCGCCGCGGAATGAATTCCTTGAGTTCACCATGCCTCTCGAAATTACATCTTTCAAATGTCCTGTGGGCAATTAAAGCAGTCAATGTTGTTTTAATTTGGGGATAATCAAATGAAGCAAATATATAATGACAGGACCGGTTTGCCCAGAAAGTCCTTTATTCGGTTGTACTTAAAGTTCCGCTTCACATTTTAGCCGTGGAGGGAAATTTGTGGAGAATATTTTGACCCTATTCCTCAGTCTTACTATTCTTTGGTATGTATTTGTAACTTCAACCTCAAAATGCATTGTTGAGAGATATAGAGACCTTTTTAAAAAAATATAACTTTCTGTACAAACATTGCAGTGTTTTTGCATTTCTATTTGTAGTAGCATTTTCACAGTAAGATCGACACTACAGATATATGACGTTTTCTAAACGTTGCTTTTAGTGCCAGTTTCCATCTTCACACTTTCTTTTGATTATTTACTCAACCAAAGTATTTACAAATCAGGATAACACTTTAAACACCCTCTCAACAAGGAATGCAGCGTCAAATTGTGCATAGTTTAACTCTCCCCTATACCATGCAGCTGCCTTCCTGTGCTTCAAGGAGATTTAAGTGGTTAACCGAACAGGATGCGTGCGCGTTTTGTGTTTGAGCTAATGTCAGTGTTGGCTCTGTAAGGGCTGTTAAACAGCAAGAATAACACACAAAGTTATCCCAATTGGTTGACACCGTGAATCATGGTTTTGGGGCCGCCCATAATAAACTCTTGAGAGAGAATTTTAACACGCACAAACCATAATATTCTTTATTTCTGCTGTGGTTCTGGAAATGCAAACGCCCACTACCAAGTCATCAATTGATGATGAGTACTTCCACACATATGTTAGTAACACTTTTTTTAATACGGGAAGTACCTGGTAAAATACACTGTAATAATCTATGAATTACTTGTTTGTTTCTTTGGGATTCATTCAAACAAGCAGCAATGGTCACCATTAGGTACCAGATAATTCTACACAATTGGTAACTATTTGAAGTACCCATTGGAAAGTTTTCTCCTAAACACCAGTGGAAACATTACTGTAAAATAAAGTGTAACCTACATGTTGTGCAACTTTTTCCAAGATGTAATGAACTTTTGACCTTCCCCAGATTGCCGGAAAGTACGACCCTCAGAGAGAGGAGGAGCTAAAGGTCTGGATCGAGGATACGACCGGATGTGACATCGGGGAAGACTTCCAGAAAGGCCTGAAAAATGGTGTCATCTTGTGCAAGTACGTTTCTGAATAGGGCCAGGATCCGTCATCACGTCCCTATGTACAATGTGGCTTTATTGACCCATAAAGCTACACATTTTATGGCACCAGCCAATGCATTCAACCAAAGACATCACTCACAAACGTTCTGCTAGCTACAATATTATACATCAAATCATACAATCCATTGCATATCTGTCTGTCCTCCTTGCTGTGGGTTTTACTGCAATATAGAGCCTTTTCTCCTCAATATAGAGCCTTTTCTCCTCTGATTCCTTCTGTTGCCTATGAGGTGTCGCAGTCTAAGTAAGCAAACTCTCTTCCTCCCCTAGACTGATCAACAAACTTCAACCTGGCTCTGTGAAAAAGATCAACTCGTCCACCATGAACTGGCATCAGGTGAGCTGCTTGGATTGTTCTCTCTACGTGAACAGACTTGAACTGTACTTTACCAGCTGGTTTTACAGCTAGAGAATATATCTGAGCTGTTGTGCTGACCAAGCCTGTTTTTTTACTAGCTTAAAGGCAGAGGTAGATTGTTATTGTTAGAGGTGCAACTCTCTGGACCAGTGAGTTTACTGAAATATAGTGAGACCTCGGTGTGCCAGAGAGAGCCTTTTAGCTCAATGGCTTGTGATGGCCTCGTTATAGGTGTGACTTCCTAAAATCTACCTTCATGCAATTATTGAGAAGCTCTTTACTCATCTTTTCTTCTTATGCACTCGTCTGGTTCTAGCTGGAGAACATCACCAACTTCATCAAATCTATCCAAATGTACGGCCTGAAGCCCCATGATATCTTTGAGGCCAACGACCTGTTTGAGAGTGGGAACATGACCCAGGTCCAGAGCACACTGCTGTCTCTCGCTGGCACGGTAAAACTTTTCAAACAAATTTTTATGGTTGCATCCCTTATGAGAATCTTCTGTATTTGAACTGTGTAATTGCCACTTGCATAAATCGCTTAACCTGACATGCAGTAATGCTCTGTTCAACAAGGTCTTGTCTTCGTAAAGATGTTCCAGACGCTAAAATAATGGTGTCTCGTCTTCATCAACATATGGTGTCAGAAGCGGGATGTAAATACAGCCCCCTCCTGAATAAGCTCATAGAATTGTGTCCAGTAAAATATTGGGGCATTCAACAGTGAATGGATTTCTGTACACTTTCCCCTGCAGGCCAAGACCAAGGGCTGCCAGTCCCGAGTGGACATTGGTGTGAAGTACGCAGACAAACAGGAGAGGCTATTCGACGAGGAGAAGATGAAGGCCGGACAATGTGTCATTGGACTGCAGGCAAGAGGGAATGTGTTGACAGTGATACCACTGAAGAACATGTTGTTCTTTTTGCTGTTGCCAGCTCTGTTGCCGTCTTGCCAAACAAAAAAACATCAGTAGCAAAGCTAACCAATACATATTGCTAACAGCCTTTATAACAGGCTAAGGCAGAGACAGACTGGCATCCATGCTATTGTTCTTATAAAACTCATCTTTTATTTCATCTTTTCATAACTTCTATTTGTTTTGGATATTTCTTATTGAAGGGATGCATGTAGGGTTAGATCAATGATTCCTAACTTTTATATGCCCTTTGGCATGACTTCTATTTCAGCCAAGAACAATATTGTTGATTTGATGATATCTACTCAGGCATTCTCAGTCTGTCTGAAAGTCTCCATCTAAGGGGGGGGGGGGGGGGGTTGTAATTTTCCATTCATCCTTTGCTGTTTTCCTTTTATAACTGATATCTGTCTCTCGCTGCAGATGGGGACGAATAAGTGTGCCAGCCAGGCGGGCATGAATGCATACGGCACCAGGAGGCACCTCTACGATCCCAAGGCTCACATCCTGCCCCCCATGGACAACTCCACCATCAGTCTGCAAATGGGTACCAACAAGGGGGCCAGTCAGGTAGAAGTCCATGTGTAGAAAAGCAAATGCAAGTTCTCATTAATTTCACCATGTCTTAACTCAATCAAGGTATCAATATTGTCAATGGGGGACATAACTGCACTAGTAAACTTTGGCTTTTACTAATGGATTCTTACTTATTTTAATTCACTGCTACATATGAATTAGTTATCTTCATCTACTCAGGCTGGCATGACAGCTCCAGGAACCCGCCGTGCCATCTATGACCAGAAGCTGGGCACAGACAAATGTGACAACAGCACCATGTCACTGCAGATGGGCTCCAATGCAGGTGCCAATCAGAGCGGGCAGAACTTTGGCCTGGGTCGTCAGATCTACAACGCCAAGTACTGCCCCAAGAACGAGGAGGAGCAGAATGGGGCCGGAGCCGAATATGTCCCTGACTACCAAGACGAGGGTTACCAAGAATTCAAAGATGAAGCAGTGCCGGTGTACCAGCAAGAGGGGACGGATTATTAAAAGGGGGGTTGTGCTGGTTGAAAACAGAAGAAACACCAAGAAAGGCTTTTTCAAAGTTATTTGTTACATAGGATTTTCCGCCTTTTGGTTGATCTCCTTTTGGTATTGGACAATAGTGCCCTCTTGCCCTCATTTAAGCACCGGTTAGGACCAATGTTAGACATATCTCACATGTACTATGCATTAGTAGGTTTTTATATTCCTGTTGAAATGGCTATGCTTATGTGTTTTTAAAGTGTAACCACTAAAGCTAGTACTGGTGTCTGGGCTGTGATTAGCTTTTATATCCCAATGATTAGCTTTTAGTAAAGTACCAAAGCCCTCTTGCCAGTTTCCCCCTCAATAACTGTTTGCCATTGGTACATTTAAATGTTTATGACAATTTTTTTTAAATCTTCAGGCAAATATTGCCTGGAATCCATCTTTGAAAGGACCCAATAGAATTCAATTATTAAAAATCCCCAGTTCAAAAATGGACTGTTCCATAATTGTAATTTACCTATCCTTGTACCAAAGGTCATATTGTTAATGTAACCTATATACATTTATATTACCATAATTGATGTAAATTTGTGGTAATTATTTGTATCCATTCAGTATTTTTACTTGGTAATCTAAAAGACAACAAGATGTATCTGTTTGGACCTTCAAAAGAAACCACCGTCCACGTTTTTATGTATGCCAACTGTATACTTTCTTTGGAGGAAATATTTCCTTTGTTTGCATAACCAGAGCAACTGGAGCCAAGATTGTTTTCTTTGGCTTAGAGTATCTTGGGGAAAAAAACATTCAGGCTTTCAACATTCCAAGCTGGATGCTGGATTCATTTTGTCAATTTTCTTCATTGTATAATGTTTTAATGGATTCACTGATAAGAGGATCAAACATATTTTTTGATTTTGAACTCTGTCATTCAATGTGATTATTTATATATAGTTTTAAGTGTTTTTGTTTTATACCGACTCTGAAGGGAAATGTGCTTTTACTACCTTTTTGGTTTTATATATATTCTTTGGGCTTTCCTTTCGATCCATATTTTCATTATGAATAGAAACATTTATGGATGTTGGGAAATATGTGTGAATAAAGACATACATTGTATACAAACCAGCCTGATGTGCCAATTAGTTACAATTATAGAGTGTCTCATTAGTTACATGGTTATCATAAGTTAGGCTACGATCATGTGGTTTTAATTAGGACATGAACAATGTCTACGTTCCATAGCCTAACATAGTAATTGCATGGTGTGTGAAAAATGCAGTGTAGTCGGCATGGGATTTTGAGTCATTTGGGTCACTGATGGAATAGAGAAGTACTTTTGGTAATTTAGTGTATGTGGACACCTGTTTGACAAATATCTCATTCCAAAATCATGGGCATTACTATAGAGTTTGTCCCACCTTTTGCTGCTATAATAGCCTCCACTCTTCTGGGAAGGCTTTCCACTAGATGTTGGAACATTGCTGTGGGGACTTGCTTCCATTCAGCCACGAGCATGCTTCCAATTCGTTTCATGGGGTTGAGGTAACGGCTCTGTGCAGGTCAGTCAAGTTCTTCCACACCGATCTCAACAAACCATTTCTGTATGGACCTCGCTTTGTGCCCTAGGGGCATTGTCATGCTGAAACAGGTAAGGGCCTTCCCCAAACTGTTGCCACAAAGTTGGAAGCACAGAATCGTCTAGATTCCAGCCATTACAATGAACCCATCCTCCTATAGCTCCTCCCACCAGCCTCCTCTGGTACCAGGTAAGGTGGGTTGATATCACATAGAATTTCTTAGCAATTTTCATACAGACATATGGGTATTACATGTCTTGTTCTTGCACATGTTTGTTTCTAGGTTGTCCACCCACAGCAGAAGCTCTGTTGTATGGCACTTTGCAGTTTCAGAAGGAGATCACGTGGGAGAAGAAAATTAAGATCTGGTACCGAAATCAGGACCTCTTTCTACATGGTTTATTTATAGATGGTGATTGACTTTATACGGCACATAATCAGGGTAACATTGTACTCTGTATGAACATTATCAGGTGTGGTGGGCTGGGTGTCTTTAATCAAATGTGTTTTCTCTTACCACCTGCCTTTGTGTTATTCCATGTTAGATATATTTTTGTGTGACAGCTGTAAAAAAAGATGACACAAATTGTTCAGCTGTTTTCATTTGGATATCTCCTATAGAAGTATCCCGACTATGGTGAGTGACTTCAACTTGAATGGAAGTTGCACTGTTTGATGTTTGATAAAGATAAAAGTTATTGTACAATACCTCCACCTACTGGTCCAGTGAAATATACAAATATTTTGCCTGGCCGGAAATAGATAGCCGGATGTCCCTACGAGTCGCGCGATATTAGCACAAACGAGACTTCGGAACATTCTTTTCACCGGAACATCAGGCAAAATGGTAGGGCCCCGATTTTACAAGAACCTGAATTTGACCATCTATGTCCATCTCAGCTAAGTTATAATACATTTGATTTATTAAACCTTACAGTGCAATGCATCACTACGTATCAATTGATACATTGGTGAATTTTAGGATGAAACACTATTGACGCTACCACAAAGCTTGGGATGCATGTTAAGCTCATACGGTTGCCTGCAGTGCTAATGCTAGCTTTCTGTTTATTTACCGAGTCAGGTTTAGTCATTTAGAGAATTTTTTTATTATTTAACCTTTATTTAACCAGGTAGGTTAGTTGAGAACAAGTTCTCATTTACAACCGCGACCTGGCCAAGATAAAGCACAGCAGTTCGACACATACAACACAGAGTTACACATGGAGTAAACAAACATACAGTCAATAATAATGAAAAAGTCTATATACAGTGTGTGCAAATGAGGTACGATAAGGGAGGTAAGGCAATAAATAGGCCGTGGTGGCTAATTACAATATACCAATTAAACACTGGAGTGATAGGTGTGCAGAAGATGAATGTGCAAGTAGAGATACTTGGGTGCAAAGGAGCAAGATACATAAATAATGGGCTATGTGCAGTGATCTGTGAGAAGCTCTGACAGCTGGTGCTTAAAGCTAGTACGGGAGATATGAGGCGGCTTCAGTGATTTTTGCAGTTCGTTCCTGTCATTGGCAGCAGAGAGCTGTAAGGAAAGGCAGCCAATGATGGAATTGGCTTTGGGGGATGACCTGTGAGATATACCTGCTGGAGCGCGTGCTAGGAGTGGGCGCTGCTATGGTGACCAGTGAGCTGAGATAAGGCGGAGCTTTACCTAGCAAAGACTTGTAGATGACCTGGGAGCGAAGGGTTAGGCGACGAGTATGAAGCGAGGGCCAGCCAACGAGAGCGTACAGGTCGCAGTGGTGGGTAGTATATGGGGCTTTGGTGACAAAACGGATGGCACTGTGATAGACTGCATCCAATTTGTTGAGTAGCGTGTTGGAGGCTATTTTGTAAATGACATCGCCGAAGTCCAGGATCGGTAGGAAGGTCAGTTTTACTAGGGTATGTTTGGCAGCATGAGTGAAGGATGCTTTGTTGTGAAATAGGAAGCCGATTCTAGATTCAATTTTGGATTGGAGATGCTTAATGTGTGTCTGGAAGGAGAGTTTACTGTCTAGCCAGACACCTAGGTAGTTGTCCACATATTCTAAGTCAGAACTGTCCAGAGTAGTGATGCTGGCTAGGCCAGCAGGTGCGGGCAGCGATCAGTTGAAGAGCGTGCATTTAGTTTGACTTGCATTTAAGAGCAGTTGGGGGCCACGGAAGGAGAGTTGTGTGGCATTGAAGCTCATCTGGAGGTTAGTTAACAGTGTCCAAAGAAGGGCCAGAGGTATACGGAATGGTGTCGTCTACATAGAGATGGATCAGAGAATCACCAGCAGCAAGAGCAACATCATTGATGTATACCGAGAAGAGTCGGCCTGAGAATTAAACCCTGTGGTACCCCGATAGAGGCTGCCAGAGGCCCTCTGATTTAACACTGAGCTCAATCAGAGAAGTAGTTGGTGTACCAGGCGAGGCAGTCATTTGAGAAACCAAGGCTGTTGGGTCTGCCTATAAGAATGCGGTGATTGACAGAGTCGAAAACCTTGGCTAGGTCGATGAAGACGGCTGCACGGTAATGTATTTTATAGATGGCAGTTATGATATCATTTGGGACCTTGAGCTTGGCTGAGGTGCACCCATGACCAGCTCTGAAACCAGATTGCATAACGGAGAAGGTACAGGATTCGAAATGGTCGGTCATCTGTTTAACTTGGCTTTCGAAGACCTTAGAGAGGCAGTGTAGAATAGATATAGGTCTGTAGCAGTTTGGGTCTAGAGTGTCTCCCCCTTTGAAGAGGGGGATGATCGCGGCAGCTTTCCAATCTTTGGGAACCTCAGACGATACGAAGAGAGGTTGAACAGGCTAGTAATAGGGGTTTCAACAATTTCGGCAGATAATTTTAGAGGGTCCAGATTGTCTAGCCCGGCTGATTTGTAGGGGTCCTGATTTTGCAGCTCTTTCAGAACATCAGCTATCTGGATTTGGGTAAAGGAGAAATGTGGTGGCTTGGGCGAGTTGCTGTGGGTGGTGCAGGGCAGTTGACTGAGGTAGGGGTAGCTGTAGAAAAATGCTTATAAAAATTCTCAATTATAGTGGATTTATCAGTGGTGACAGCCTCAGTGCAGTGGGCAGCTGGGGGGAGGTGCTCTTATTCTCTATGGACTTTAGTGTCCCAGAACTTTTTTGAGTTAGTGCTACAGGATGCACATTTCTGTTTCAAAAAGCTAGCCTTAGCTTTCCTAACTGCCTGTGTATATTGGTTCCTAACTTCCCTGAAAAGTTGCATATCACAGGGGATTCCGAAGTAAGCACGACAGCACTCTACTAACACATAGTGGCTATAACTATTATTAATTCTATTCCTAATGAACGTCTCGTTTTAACACTCATTTTCATTGGCCGTCAATATCCACTGTGTTAAAGTAGTTTGCGTGATTTCTCTAGGCGGATGTCGAGATCAAGAAGAAGCGTACCTTCAGGAAGTTCACCTACAGAGGTGTGGACCTGGACCAGCTTCTGGACATGTCCTAGTGAGTAAATCAATTCATCCAGTAAATGCGCCACTACATTTGGCAATATTGCTGTTTGCATTGTGGTATTTCGGTGAAAGCTCAGCCCTTTCTGAGTGTAACCATCATAACAATGCTAGATGAACCCCATCTTGCAGAAGGGTGAGGTCTGACAGTGGCGTTCTCTCTTTCGAAAGTTGGGTACATTATTATGGCAACTGGTATGCTGTGTTCCATTTTCATTTGTTTTCTCAAATTTGCATTTAATAAAATACATATCATTACATAATTACTTGGACTATGACTAAGTATGTGAAATTCTAGAGGCTATTTTGGTACAGTCCAGATTTAAATGTTTAATTAACTTCCCTGTAGATGTCTGCTATTTGGACCTGATGCTGAATGTTAATCTGAAAGTATGCCTGACTGCATCATACCTCCTCTCCTCCAGTGAACAGCTGATGCAGCTGTATTGCGCCCGCCAGAGGAGGAGACTTAACCGTGGCCTTCGCCGCAAGCAGCAGTCCCTCCTGAAGCGCCTGCGTAAGGCCAAGAAGGAGGCTCCCCCCATGGAGAAGCCCGAGGTGGTGAAGACTCACCTTAGGGACATGGTCATCCTGCCTGAGATGGTTGGCTCCATGGTCGGAGTGTACAACGGAAAGACCTTCAACCAGGTTGAAATCAAGGTGAGGTTATGGGAAAGATCTATGGGTAGGCTTGAGCGGTTTCCAGATTGTCATACCTTCATACCAACCTTGTGCTGTCCTGGGAAATCTGGTAATACCGACACTGAACACAAGGGGTATTATTTTGGGGGCTCCAGGTGGGGCAGCGGTCTGGCGGCGCACAATTTGGCCCAGTGTCTTCCAGGTTTGGTCTGGCATTGTAAATAAGAATTTGTTCTTAACTGATTTGCCTAGTTAAATAAAAACTGTCTAACCTCACTGAGCCTCTAATTCAAAGGTTAGCAATGCTAATAGGTTAATGTAAAATTCCATATTGAATGCTAGCTAAATGCTAAAGAGTGCATTGTGAACATTTTATAGTCTCTGACATTAACTATTTACAGTACAGACATCCCAGCTCAGTTATACAAGGAACTAAAAAATACTACTCAGTTTGCTGCACTCACATTTTTAGACAGCAAGGCTTTTGATCCAAAAGGAGAGTCTCTGCTGTTACCAAGAGAAGTTTGGTTTTGCGAGAGCTAATCAGGTAGAACGAAACCAAATGCACAACTGCATAGCAGTTAGCACATTTCAGACAGTTAATGTAATAGTAATAAGATACACTATGGCCAAAAGTATGTGGACACCCCTTCAAGTTATTGGATTCAACTATTTCAGCCACACCCGTTTCAGACAGGTGTTTAAAATCAAGCACACTGCCATGCAATCTTCATAGACAAACATTGGCAGTAGAATAGCCTGAACTGAAGAGCTCAGTGACTCAACGTGGCACCGTCATCCAACAAGTCAGTTTGTCTATTTTCTGCCAAGCTAGAGCTGCCCCGGTCAACTGTAAGTGCTGTTATTATGAAGTGGAAACGTCTAGGAGCACGTGTGGTAGGCCACACAAGTTTATTTATTTAACTATTATTTTCAATGAAGGCCTAGGAACTGTGGGTTAACTGCCTTGTTCAGGGGCAGAAGAACAGATTTTTACCTTGTCAATTTGGGGATTCGATCCTGCAACCTTCCGGTTAATAGTCCAACGCTCTAACCACTAGGCTACCTGCACCCACAAGCTCACAGAACAAGACCGCCAAGTGCTGAAACATGTAGCACATAAAAATGGTTTGTCCTCGGTTGCAACACTCACTACCAAGTTCTAAACTGCCCCTGGAAGCAACTTCAGCACAATAACCATTTGTTAGGAGCTTCATGAAATGGGTTTCCATGGCCGAGCAGCCTCACACAAGGAAGGCCTTTTTTGGGGAAGGCCCTTTCCTGTTTCAGCATGACAATACCCCTGTGCAGAAAGCGAGGTCCATAGCCTTTGTTAACAATCACAGATTTTTGTGTTGTCCATAAATGTTTTGGTCCTGCATCAGTCTTGGCCTTAAAAGTTTTATGTCTGAAGCTGTCAGTGCACAATGTACTGTGGTAGTTGTGGTACAGGTGTATTCTAGTTGTCTAGTAACAGGATTGTCCTGCTCCGTACTAACAATTTTACATTTCTCTCTCCAGCCTGAGATGTGCGGCCACTACCTGGGGGAGTTCTCAATCACCTACAAACCAGTCAAGCACGGTCGCCCCGGTATCGGAGCTACACATTCTTCCCGTTTCATCCCACTGAAATAGAAGGGCTGCTGTCTTTGTATAAATAAAAATGAGGTCCCCACACTTTTCTGTCGGCTTTTAATTTAAATATGTTTTGTTCTGTTTGCCTAAATTTGTATCCATTGAAAGGGGTCTAATGACACTGAATTAATTTCGTTTTCAAGGTCTGGGTACATATGTGCCAATGTGTTAACATTTTGGGGGGGTATTTAAAAGAAATAATCCGTTTACTGGCAGTATGGTATGTTGCACGTGTCTCAACACGTTGCCTAAATTTGCATATACATGACTACCACAAGGGTAAGCTCATATGTGAGGTCATCTATCACGTTTATTCAAATAAAATTACTGCCAAACAGTCACGTGTAATGAACGAACAAACACCCTAGATTGCTTCGCCGCCTGAATCGTGAATGTCTAGTAAACTGGGACATTTCATTAAAGCAATTAAGACTTGACGGTCATTGATATTGTGTTAATTGAACATTGCATCTACTGTTTTGGTTGAGGGGGGGTTTATGGACGGACTGCATATTTTCCAATGCAATCATTTTGAATCATTTACAGTTTTGGCAACCTTTCCTGTCAGTACATGTTTACAGTATGTGTACAATTCTTTATATTCATAAATTGCCTCGAATCAAACACAAATTTCTGGTTAGGATTAATCAATGCGCAGCCGCTAGCGCAGCATCATCCTTGCGAACACAGCCGAAGAGGAGCGGTGCGGCCCTGTAAAAGCGCCGAAGCATTATCCCCGGGTTAGAAGGTTCCTGGGTGTTCTCCTTCGTGATCTACGTTTATGTCTGCCTACATTCTGGGCCATGGACACAACCTTTAGCAGTAATAATATTAGTTTTTTAATACCTACCTAGTAAAGCAAAGAATCGTTTGGAAAATAAGAAGTGGCTGGATTGGTAAGTATACGCTTCTGAACTCGATTCTGATAGTCGACTCCAGTGACAGGCTTGCTAAGGACCCAGCTAGCTCATAGTGGCCAAGCTGGTATACCCGACAACTGTCACGAGAGAGCTGTCATGTTACAGTGTATCCTAGCTGGCAAACGTTGAGGTAATATGTAGTTAGATTGCCGCAATGTAACACTTACGCTATATTAGATATACAATTAAGCTAATCACGACACTGTTGCCAACTTGTACTGTTAGCTAGCTAAACTATATCCAGCTACAGTTGTGACCCCTTGATGAGAACAAAGATAGCTATGTCGTACGTACCGGTCATTAAATTATTTCCCCTATCCCAGGTTTCCTTTCCCAATTCTTTCTAGCTACCAACCTATCTGATATTTATAATGGTGGAATATCAGTTCATTTTTTTCATCAAAGGTTATGAATGGAATAGAAAATGTCAGTGACTTAGATTAGTCTGTAGTCAATGCAGGCAACGTGTGGATGACAAAAATGAGTTTGTCAGCTATCACTTCCTGCTTTCCAGACGCAGAAGTGATACTTCTTCATACCTTTTCTGTATGGTGCAGTTTAGGCCTTCCATCAAAAATAGAAATGCAACATGTAACGTGTTGGTTTCATGAGCTGAAATAAAATGCGAAGTGTTCCATACACACAAAAAGCTAATTTCTCTCAAATGTGTTTAGTGAACATTTCTCAGTTGTCAAGATAATCCATCCCCCTGACAGGTGTGGCATATGAAGCAGCTGATTAAACAGTCTGATCATTACACGGATGGATCTTGTGCTGGGGACAATAAAAGGCCATTCTAAAATGTGCCGTTTTATAACCCAACGTCACAGATATCTCCAAGTTTTGAGGGAGGGTGCAATTGGCATGCTGACTGCAGGAATTTCCACCAGAGCTGTTGCCAGAGAATGTCATGTCAATTTCTCTACCAACGTCGTTTTAGAGAATTTGGCAGTACATCCAACCGGCCTCACAAACGCCGACCACGTGTATGGCATCGTTTGGGAGAGCAGTTTGCTAATGTCAACATTGAGAACAGTGTCCATGGTGGAGGTAGAGTTATGGTATAGGCAGGCATAAGCTACAGACAACAAACAATTACATTTTATCGTTGGCAATTTCAATACACAGAGATACCGTGACGAGAGGCCCATTTCTTTTAAAGTATCTGTGACCAACAGATGCATATAAATGAGGGCCAAATTCATTTTTTGTTTAAATTGACAGATTTTCTCATTATAAATTGTAACTCAGTAAAATATTTGAAATTGTTGCTTTTATATTTCTGTTCAGTATAGAGCTATGAACAATTTGCATCTTCACCCTAGTCTCCCAGAGGGCTGTTTTGGAGCTATTGTCATAATGTTTACACACCCATCCACTCCTTCTGGAGCTTGAATGTTTTCTTCACATCATCTGAAAGCAAATGAGTTCTCTGAAATTCCACCAACACAAAGAACGTCAATGGGGTCCTTGGCAACCGCCTTTACGCCTGCCCACTCCATACAGAGGGCAAACTTTGTTTTTACTATCACTATGTTGGCTAAGGTTTCATGCATTCCTGTAGCATCAAACTATACAAGCAATGGAATGTGGACCATTCCTTATGCCTTTGCTGTCTTCTATCACAGCTTAGATACATTTTAGTCCTTTAGCAGACGCTCTTATCCAGAGTGACTAGGGTTCCATGCCTTGCTCAAGGGCACATCAACAGATTCTTCTCCTAGTCGGCTCAGGAATTCAAACCAGCGAACTTTCGGTTACTGGACCAACGCCCTTAACCACTAGGCTACCTGCTGACTTAAATACCAAACCTTTACCGCATGCAGGATTGAATGAGAGAGATTTTATATGTAGGCGTTTTATTCAATGTAAATATAAGATTGATTAACTCTTTTATTTGAACGTTTAGATTGCAGACTCTGGTTGAGGCTTGTTGGCCAGTGAATGCATAGAGTGAAGAAGGTCAAACTTGGAGACAAAACAGAAGGTTACTGGAAGAGGTATGGTGTACCTGTGCGTTCCAATGACCTGTGTGTACCTTCTCTGTGGATAGGAGTGCTAGATAACCCATTGTATAGGCCAATACATGTGTGGCTGTCTATCTGTCTGTGTGCGTTTCCATACTAGATGCAAGTGCCATTGTTCGTGAGCATGTAGATGACCAGCGGGTTGTCTCTGTGTTTTTTTTCTGTTCTCCCTCTCAGTTGTTTAGGAGGGAATATGACGGCGGTGGACGGGCTAACAGACAGCACAGAGGTGGTGGAGATGGAGGACGGTCCATCTCAGTTCTATGTGGAGAAGCACTCGTGGGGCGGCCTGCGTGACATCATCCACAGCAGCAGGAAGTACTCAGGAATGATCGCCAACAAAGCGCCCCATGACTTCCAGTTTGTGCAGAAAAACGATGAGTCAGGCCCCCACTCCCATCGACTGTACTACCTCGGTGAGCCAAGGCCATCTGCCACTGATGATCGTCACACTGGCTTACTCAGTGCTTCATTGAGTTACTCACATTTCTCAAGTTGCAACACTGTTTTGCAAGTTGTACCTTGGCCTCTTAACTCATTTTCACTTCCGACCATCTCTCTCTATCGATCAGGAATGCCTTACGGAAGTAGAGAGAACTCACTGCTCTACTCGGAAATCCCCAAGAAGATCCGGAAAGAGGCCCTCTTGGTGTTGTCGTGGAAACAGATGCTGGATCACTTCCAGGTGAATATCCCTTGAATTCTCTGTGCGTCACTGAAACCTAATGACCTCCGAACCTGGTGCCAAGGAAATCCTAATGAAATATGTTATAGTTATTATCCTCATAAGATGAAGATCTCAAGCTCTCTAACATTTTTTTTTACCGTGGTTTGTCATATGTTCATAACAAGACCTGAAGCAAGGAGATGCGTAATAGGAAAGTGGAACGATCATTTCTCACATATTCACAGACATTCATTCAGAGATACCCACAGTCTCCAGACAGCGACAATTAAATTAACAGTTGAATAATCATTAAAGGTAGACTCAGCGAAATGACGCTGCCACGATCATCACCGCAGATTTTGCGATGACTGAGATGCAGACTTCGCTCGCACACAGTCACACACAGTATCTTCGCATGTGCATGGGTTCGCTTCACTCTCTCAGATAACAGGCACACACACATGCATACTGACGCCACACATTTTAAATAATTTATCCAAATCCACCAATCAAATGTACAAAAACAGGATCCAAACATTTCAAAGGTCCCTGTATGCGTGGCCCTCCAGGGTACAGAAAGCACCTCCTTCTCCAAACAGCTAGGCTGCCCACGACAGCTGAAACAGAGCAGTATCTCGTCAATTGCTTCGCCCTAGTTTTTGTCAGGCCCGCAATCTGGAGGCCGCACCAAGTCTGTGTATGTGCCAAATATCAGCGCCACCAGCTTGCACCTCCACCCGAGGCTGTCCCAGCATGGCATGAAAGGCTGGTATTTAAAAAGCCTCTCAGCAATGGTTTGCTCCATGGAGCCGTCCACTGAGCAGCCCACTTCCAAAATGAACGCCTCCCCCACAACAACAATATCTGGTGTATTTGGCCCACAGGAAATCACATCATCATCAACATCAAACCAGCTTCCTGTTACACAACAATGTTTATGCATGTGGGCTGTTGGTGAGACCACTTGTCTCACCTCTCTGGCTATCCGTCTGATACCAAGGAGTGTCTTCCTGGATGTAGGATGAGATGTTCCATCATGGGTGACAGAAGCCTCCACAACAACACTGTGATCTGCCAAAGCTGCATCAGAGGCCGTCACTGGCTCAGTTTACATATTAGTCCGTCCGGTTGCTCAGGTCGTTGAGGTCCTGCCAGTCTCACCCGACTCCAAAGCCTGCAGCAGCACGAGTGTCCAATTTTCCATTGGCCTTCCTCCTGAAGCCCAAGAAGTTGTCCTCAGTGTCCCTGGCCAGTGGAACCTTCCTCAGCCAGAGCCTCCCTCCTTCTGGACCTATGGAGAACTGCCTAACTGTCACATCATCGTTGAACACGTTCAACAAGTCAGTCAGTCTGGTAGACAATGTAAATGGACCAGTAAGTAAGCATTTCACTGTTAGTCTACACCTGTTGCCTACGAAGCATGTGACAAATACAATTTCATTTAATTTGATTTCAGGTACGGGACCAAAACAACTGTGAAGTTTTTAGCCTCGCACTTCAACGTTCTTAGTTGTTGCTGAAATTGACCCACTATGCTGTTTACTTTGTGCACCAACATCATATCGCTGAGTCTACCTTTAAATCATTATGATGACAGCAAAATGACTTTCCCCTCACTACCAGGCCACGCCGCACCAGGGGGCCTATTCCCGGGAAGAGGAGCTCCTTCGGGAGCGGAAGCGCCTGGGAGCGTTTGGGATCACTTCCTATGACTACCACTCCCAGACCGGCCTGTTCCTCTTCCAGGCCAGCAACAGCCTCTTCTATTGTCAGGACGGGGGAAACAATGGCTTCATCGTGAGTCTTACCCCCCTTTATTCATTACATGAACTTAGAAAGCCTTTCCTACATCTGCAATTGCCACTAAGTGAGTTACAGTAACTTTGATTAGTAGCTGCGTTATTGAATGTCATTTGAACATCCTATAGTTGATATGAGCATTGGTGCATGAACTGCACAGCACCCAACGCCACAGCAATGAATGGCTGTTGCTGTGTGTATGGTTGTGTCTTCAGGGTTGCATTCATTAAGGCACACTGTAGCAAAAAAAAAGGTTTATCAATGGAAAACGAAAACAAGCAGTTCTATTGGACAAGTTGAGGTCCTCCCTGTTTGTCTGTTTTGTTCAGTTTAGTGCCTAATGAATACGACCCTGTACACTAAGAGTGTGTTTCCTGGTTTAAAAGCAGTCTGCGCCCATTAAGCCGGTGGAGATTAAGACACAGTGCTCAGGGACCCGCATGGACCCCAAGATCTCCCCAGGACAGCCCAACTTCATTGCTTTCATCAACAACAACGACCTGTGGCTGGCTAACCTCAAGTCTGGGGAGGAGAGGAGACTCACCTTCTGTCACAAAGGTCAGAAGGGTCAGGGACTTTTGGAAGTTTGTGTACTGTAGTTGTATGGAATTGTTTACACTCTCTATGCCATGTTGCTGACACTGCATGGATTTAATGAAATAAATGAATCCCCTCTCCCTGGGTCAGGTCTGGATAATGTGAAGGAGGACCCCAAGTCTGCGGGCGTGGCCACGTTTGTGATACAGGAGGAGTTTGACCGCTTCACTGGCTACTGGTGGAGTCCCTCTGCCGTAGAGGGTGAGTAGGCACCTTCTGTCACGCCTTCCTTATGACTAGAGAAGGAACCATTTTCATGTGAGAAATTGGGCTCTTCCTTAATCAAACCGTCAGTCAGTCATGCTTTGATGAACGTCGTACAGGCTTTAACTTGCCCCAGACACACTGTCATCATGAAGCTGTGTCTGTTATGAATGCTAGCTGTTTCTGTATGCATTTTCAAGAGCATGTTATCAGTTCCGTCCGTCTGTCTAACCTGCTCTTCTCCTCTGTTAGACTCAGATGGGGGCAAAACTCTGTACCTGCTGTATGAAGAGGTGGATGAGACGGAGGTAGAGATCATTCATGTTCCCTCTCCAGCCTTGGAGGAGCGGAAGGCCGACGCCTACAGATACCCCCGCACAGGTGAGTCCCCCTGGCGCTGGTTGAGTCCCCCTGGCGCTGGTCGGGTCGAGTCCACCTGGCGCAGGTTGAGGCCTACTCGGGTAGGGTTGTATGTGGTTGTAGTGACACGTGTTTTGCCTGACGACTCAAACTGAATTCTTCCGCTGCTCTATGACTGCCATCATTGAAGTTGTTTATGGTTGCGTCAAAATGAGGGGTGTTGTAGAAAACAAGGCGCCGTTTTACCGACGCGTGTTCTGGTTCTGGCCCAACCCATCCGTTTCTGGGACCAATCAGAATGTCAGGAATGTGTTTGTGTTCTAGAAATCGTTGGGGAGGTACTCAGATCCAGACTAATTGCAGAGAACAAACTAACATCCGTGGTGTAGAGTTTGGCCGGAGCAAGGAGTTTGGGAAGCTAGGCAAATATACAGTATTAGCAATGACCTAAAGAATTTATTTCAAGAGTAGACCACTAGAATTAACAAAAATATTATTATTTTTTGTAGGCAGTAAAAATCCTCAAACCACCCTGAAACTGGCTGAGATAAAGACTGACATACAAGGAAAAGTAAGCTGCTTTTGACTGCTCTCCATTTATTCTCTTATTTTGCTCTTGCTGCTCACTGTAGTGTTTATAAGGAGACTTGTGTGTGTGTGTGTGTGTCTCCAGATTGTGAGCATTCAAGACAAGGAGCTAGTTCTCCCCTTCACCACCCTGTTCCCTGGGACGGAGTACATCTCCCGCGCAGGATGGACGACTGATGGCAAATAGTGAGTGTTACGACATAATGTTTCCCCAGGAAACACTGCTTTTGACCTGTCTCTGATGCTACTTACATTGGTGATGGTTAGGGCCGGGGGACGGGAAAAGGCATCCTCCAATTCCGCAGAAATCTTGGTTGATTAGTTGATTCATTGAATCAGTTGTGCTAGTGTTGAGCTCCAACACAGGCCTGCATACTCTGTAGCGCTCTAGGACCTGGGTTGGTGTCCTCTGAGCTTGCGGAAAGGACAAGGCATTAGTGATGTTGGACCTGTCATTATTGTACTGTGCGTATGATCCAGTCAGTGAGGGAATGTGTGTTTCGGTCTCCCCCAAGTGGTTGGGCAGTGCTGCTGGACCGCAGTCAGAGGAGGCTCCAGCTGGTGCTGCTGCCCCCGGCCCTCTTCATCCCCGTCACAGATGACCTGGCCCAGAGGCAGAAGAACCTGGAGGCCGTGCCCCATGACGTCCAGCCCTACATCGTCTATGAGGAGACCACTGACATCTGGATCAATGTGAGATGGGCAGGGCAGGGTGGGGATAACATGGAAAATGACTACGGGTTAGGGAAAGGAGGGACACTGACTTGTCATTCCTCATTTTAAACTCTGGAGCCTCGGTCTTTCTTCCATCTGTACCTTATGAGAGAATTGTAGTTACCAGATATGTGCTTAGTATTATGTAGAATTAATCGTCAGACTGTAGATTTGGCTATCAGTGCCCTCTCAAAAATAGAAGATTTAATGCTTCTTGGGAATTACTCTAATATTTAGCTGCATGTACAGTTTGGTTGTTGAATTCCCTCATCTCACAGTCACTCTAGTGTAATAGTGATTTGAAGGGCTATATATTGACAGTGTGTATGTATGTTGACATATGTATTTGCATGGAAGAATCAGGCCACAACAAACTAACAACAACCATGTTTTTCTGTTGTCCACAGGTTCATGATATTTTCTATCCGTTCGTTCAAACGTCAGAGGACGAGTTCTCTTTCATATGGGTGAATGAATCCAAAACGGGCTTCAGCCATCTGTACAAAATCACATCAGCATTGCAACCAGACTGCTACCAATGGTCAGGAAGCTACAAATACACAGAGGGTAATTCCGTTGCTGTCATTAACCAGGTTTTGCATAATTAAACCCACGTCGGGCCTGATGGGTAAAAGCAAATTTGCTAAATCTCGGTCCCCCCAAAAATACACTTCACAAGGCGGGTTAAGTTTATTGCTTAAATAGATTGTGACAATTGCGGTTGAGACACAGTTATGAGCAACTTTTGATATAATAGCCAGTAAGAGTCACGTGATGATATGCCTACTACCACAGACAAAATCAGTTATGATGAACTTTATGAAAATGTACAATAAATATAGAGCAGTGGTACTCAACTCTTAACCTACGAGGTCAGGAGCCTGATGGTTTTCTGCTCAACCTGATTCTTTTTTTCTTTTTTCACCAGGTAAGTTGACTAAGAACACGTTCTCATTTACAGCATCGACCTGGGGATTATTTACAGGGGAGTGGAGGGGGATGAATGAGCCAATTATAAACTGGGGATTATTAGGTGACCGTGATGGTTTGAGAATTTAGCCAGGACATCAGGGTTAACACCCCTACTCTTACGATAAGTGTCATGGGATCTTTAATGACCTCAGAGAGTCAGGACACCCGTTTAACGTCCCAGCCGAAAGACGGCACCCTACACAGGGCAGTGTCCCCAATCACTGCCCTGGGGGATTAGGATATTTCTTTAGACCAGAGGAAAGAGTGCTTCCTACTGGCCCTCCAACACCACTTCCTGCAGCATCTGGTCTCCCATCCAGGGACTGACCAGGACCAACCCTGCTTAGCTTCATTAGCAAGCCAGCAGTGGTATGCTGCTGGCAATAATTAATTGCACATATCTGATGTCCCAAGTCTAAATCAGTCCCTGATTAGAGGGGAACAATGAAACAAAGCATTGGAACTGGCTTCCAGGTCCAGAGTTGAGTTTGAGGGATATAGAGGGTATTATTTGAATTCTGGTGACATGCCATGATCAAATAATAATGATCTTGCTGTTATCTATAATCTCATCATACAACCTACCCTGTCCACTTTACCAGTGAACTGTTGTCTAGAGCACATGCTCCAAAACCAGATGGAGTGACAAAACCATCGTTAGACTTAAATTGGTTTCCATCGCATTTTCAACTTAGTTTTTTTTGCCCCCGTTTTCTCACCAATTTCTTGATTACGATCTTGTCTCATCGCTGCAACTCCCGTACGGACTCAGGAGAGGCGAAGGTCAAGAGCTGTGCGTCCTACGAAACACAACCCAACCAAGCCGCACTGATTCTTGACACAATGCCAACTTAACCCAGAAGCCAGCCGCACCAATGTGTCGGAGGAAACACTGTGTCAGTGTGCACTGCACCCAAGCCCGCCACAGGGGTCACTAGTGCGCGATGGGACAAGGACCCCTAACCCGGTCGTGACAGAGCCCCAACCCGGTCGTGACAGAGCCCCAACCCGGTCGTGACAGAGCCCCAACCCGGTCGTGACAGAGCCCCAACCCGGTCGTGACAGAGCCCCAACCCGGTCGTGACAGAGCCCCAACCCGGTCGTGACAGAGCCCCAACCCGGTCGTGACAGAGCCCCAACCCGGTCGTGACAGAGCCCCAACCCGGTCGTGACAGAGCCCCAACCCGGATGATGCTGGGCCAATTGTGCGCCGCCCCATGGGACTCCTGGTCACGGCCGGTTATGACACTACAACCCCAGGCTGTAGTGACGCCTCAACACTGCGACGCAGTGCCTTAGACCGCTGCGCCACTCGAGAGGCCCGGGGTACGTGGACATTTTAAGTGCTTTTTATGTGCATCACATCATCCCTCACAGCTTTTTATCCACAGCCAGTCAATTTGATGGAAACACCTCTGGGGAGTTTAGAATATTCACATGAAATTCTGTTGCAAATTGGATGGAAACCTGGCTATCGTCATGTTTTGTGTGACAGCAGAAACAGATCTGGGATTCAGGCTTTGTCCTTCCTTCCTTGAGCTAATCACTGATCTGTATGTGTCGTGATTTAATGAAGGTGAGATATTGATTGAACTTTGAACAATCTGTAGTCGCCATCCGGGTGTCACAATACTGCACTGTAAGTCTGGCTAATGTAATAAAAGTCCAAATATCATCTCTAATCTCTATGGTATTTTCCTCTGCAGGAGACTTTAAATGTGCAATCAAGGAGGAGGTGACTCTGACCAGTGGGGAGTGGGAGGTTTTGGCCAGACATGGCTCCAAGGTAGGATATTCAGTCAGTCAGATTAAAACCCTTATTGTCACAGTGCATTATAACATATCTTTATAATGGACTTTTGTGTGTGCTTACGCTATTGTAAGTTTATAATGCATGTTCTGCCATCAATATAAATATCATCTGTGATTCTCTCTAGATCTGGGTGAATGAGGCCTCTAAGCTGGTGTACTTCCAGGGCACTAGAGACACTCCCCTGGAGCACCACCTCTATGTGGTCAGCTATCAGTCCCCAGGGGACGTGGTCAGACTCAGCAAGCCTGGCTTCTCCCACAGCTGCTCTGTAAGCAAGGTATGGACTCACTCAACAAATAGGATTGCCTGGCTGCCAAGCCCCCCTCTTGCACCCCTGTAATTCCAACTCTTACCCCAAAAATGTATTCTTGTAATCGGGCTACAGGGATTGATTGAATATATATATATATATATGGCCCTCTGTCGCCTGTCTTTGCATTCACAAGCTCTCCGGTGGCCATTTTGCCAAACAACATGACTGCAGTAGGTAGTACCAACGAACACCGTAACATCCTGGCATTCTGCTCTCAGTTAGACACACTGCACTCAATCATCCCCTCCCCACGCTTCATGAGACCACACCACATAAGTACCATAGGGAGGTACAGCTGATCTCTTCCCTATGAGAAGCCTGGTTACATCAGGCAGTGTTGTGGAACTCTGCCCATGTCATGCTGTTTAACCATCTGGTCATTCAGCGTCACTGTGTGCCTGTGTGAGAGGGTATTGATGGATGTTACTACAATGTTACAGGAACTTGCCTTAGCTGTTAACAGATTGGGCAGAGTAGACATGTTGTGTGGGCATCTGGGCCCTCTGTGATGTGGAGTTATCCAGGGAGGTGGTTCTAAACCTGATGGTCTCAGATCTGTTGTGATTTTTCAGGTATACCTTTAACATTGTACGGTGAGAGACAAAGCTGGCTTGAAATCAGGGCCCCGTGACATTCTGTCTCCGATGTGAAGATTAATTCACAGCTGTTCATCTCGGTCACCTTCTCTCACCCCTTATCATTGTATCTCCCCTTTCTATCCCTATTTCTCTCTATATTCTTTACTCTCCCTCTCTTTTTCTCTCTCCACAGAACTTTGATATGTTTGTCAGCCACTACAGTAATGTGAGTACTCCCCCCTGTCTCCACGTCTACAAGCTGACTGGCCCCGAGGGAGACCCTCTCCACATGGTGCCTGAGTTCTGGGCCAGCATGATGGAAGCCCCAGGTAAGGAAGAGAGGAGGGTTTATATCATTACTTTAAAAGTCCCAAAAATGTATGTGGCAATTACAGATTACCCCTTTAAAGATGTATCCTGTCTTCCTTGAGACAATCACTGTATAGGTGTAAACTGTACCACGGGACTCTCAATTACTCATTCCAGGGCCAGGTTTCCTGATAGCAATGGAATTTAGGCTTCTGAGAGTTTTAACCATGCATCTTTGCTACAACGGCTGAAGATGTAACATGCGTTTCCAGTGGTGTAAAGTACTTCAGTAAAATACTTTAAAGTACTACCTAAGTATTTTTTGTTTATTATTTATTTAACCTTTAACTAGGCAATTCAGTTAAGAACAAATTCTTATTTGCAATGACTGCCTACCAAAAGGCAAAAGGCCTCCTGCGGGGACGGGGGCCTGGGATTAAAAATAAAACACAAATATGGACAAAACACACATCACGACAAGAGACACCACATAGAGACATAAGACAACAACATAGCATGACAGCAACACATGAAAACACAGCATGGCAGCAGCACAACATGGCAGCAGCACAACATGGCAGCAGCACAACATGGCAGCAGCACAACATGGCAGCAACACAACATGGTAGCAACACAACATGGCAGCAGCACAACATGGTACAAACATTATTGGGCACAGACAACACTACAAAGGGCAAGAAGGTAGAGACAACAACACATCACGCGACGCAGCCATAACTGTCAGTAAGAATGTCCATGACTGAGTTTTTGAATGAAGAGATTGAGATAACTGTCCAGTTTGAGTGTTTGTTGCAGCTCATTCCAGTCGCTAGCTGCAGCGACCTGAAAAGAGGAGCGACCCAGGGATGTGTGTGCTTCGGGAACCTTTAACAGAATGTGACTGGCAGAACCAGTGTTGTATGTGGAGGATGAGGGCTGCAGTAGGTATCTCAGATAGGGAGGGGGGGGGCTAAGAGGATTTTGTAAATAAGCATCAACCAGTGGGACTTGTGACAGGTTTACAGAGATGACCAGTTTACAGAGGAGTATAGAGTGCAATGATGTGTCCTATAAGGAGCATTGGTGGTAAATCTGATGGCTGAATGGTAAAGAACATCTAGCCGCTCGGGAGTACCCTTACCTGCCGATCTATAAATGACATCTCCGTAATCTAGCATGGGTAGGATGGTCATCTGAATCAGGGTTAGTTTGGCAGCTTGGTATCTGTCCTGGGGTTCCACTTTGCTATTCATATTTTTGACAACTTTTACTTCACTGCATACCGGAAAGGAAATAATGTACTTTTTACTCCATACCTTTTCTCTGACACCCAAAGTACTTGTTACGTTTTGAATGCTTAGCAGAACAGGGAAATGGTCTAATTCACGCACTTATCAAGAGAACATCCCTGGTCATCTCTACTGACTCTGATCTGGTGGACTCACTAAACCGAGAACATCCCTGGTCTTCTCTACTGCCTCTGATCTGGTGGACTCACTAAACAGAGAACATCCCTGGTCTTCTCTACTGCCTCTGATCTGGTGGACTCACTAAACAGAGAACATCCCTGGTCATCTCTACTGCCTCTGATCTGGTGGACTCACTAAACAGAGAACATCCCTAGTCATCTCTACTGCCTCTGATCTGGTGGACTCACTAAACAGAGAACATCCCTGGTCATCTCTACTGCCTCTGATCTGGTGGACTCACTAAACAGAGAACATCCCTGGTCATCTCTACTGCCTCTGATCTGGTGGACTCACTAAACACATGCTTCGTTTGTAAATGATGTGTGAGTGTTGGAGGGGCACAACTTTCACTGGGGAGGGGGGACTTGCAACATTTTGGAATTGCACCCGTACCTCTGGCTATCAGTAAACAATTTGCAACAAGAAAGTTGTGCCCTGTGGTTTGCTTAATAAGCAATTGGAAATTATTTGAACTTTTACGGCGCACCATAAATAAAATATTCATTGCGGATGTTACACATCAGGAAATATATTGAGGCAAAATTTACAGACAGTAGTGTACAAATAGCTAATTAAAACCTAATTGAATTAAGTAAAATGTATTTATATATCATTCAGATATATAGGTCTATGTAGCCTATATCCTACAGGAACACGGTTGGAGTGAAAACCTACAGGAACATGGTTGGAGTGCCCTAATCTTGTTTTTCTGTGTGTATCTTTGTGTGTACTCCAGGTTGCCCAGGAGATTACAAATCTCCGGAGATCTTTGACTTCCCGGGAAAGTCAGGCTTCCAGCTCTATGGAATGGTGTACACGCCTCACAACCTCCAGCCTGGCAGGAAGCATCCCACAGTCCTCTTTGTCTACGGTGGCCCGCAGGTTTGTGGCTTCTCTCAGACATTACAATTTTGTTATTTGATCAGGAATTCCTTATAGAAATCCAATCAGACCTGTGAGCGCTGAAGGGGTAGGAACTAAGGGGAAGGAGTCTGGGTTTTGTCTTGATGGGATACAGCATTTGTCAAAATGGACTTTTCATAGCAGGTTAGGAGAACTTATGCTGCAGGTTATGATAATTAAAGTAGTAAGTTAAGAGCATTAGGTTAAGGTCAGGAAAAGGGTTAGGGTTAGCTAAAATGTAGACATTGCCAGGGGCTGAAATGGAATTGGTCCTGTATGACCTGTTTGTAACTAGCAATCATAGCCAATACTTTCCCTAGAAATAACCATACCAAGTTCTGTCACCTTGTTGTTTTTCACGTACAGTAGCAAGATGTGTTCAATGCTGAAGTCCTGTAGTCTCTATAGGGCTGACCCAAACCGTACGGTGATGTCTAAAATATATATCTATTTTTTTAAATGATCCTTTCCAGGATTGTTCCAACAACTGTGGTGTATGCATAATCAGGCTAGCCCTGCTAGGCTCTGCCCTGCTAGGCTCTGCCCTGCTAGGCTCGGCCAAGGCTAGGCTCTGCCCTGCAAGGCTCTGCCAAGGCTCGGCTCAGTGGTGTGAAAAGGGTATGTGTGTGCCCACAGGTCCAGTTGGTGAATAACACCTTCAAGGGGATGAAGTACCTGCGTCTCAACACCCTGGCCTCTCTGGGATACGCTGTGGTGGTCATCGACGGGAGAGGCTCCTGTCAGAGAGGCCTGAAGTTTGAAGGGGCTCTGAAAAACAAAATGGTAGGATTGGTCGAAAGCCAACCCATATCTTGCTTTTTTTAATTTATATAAATGGTTCCAATCCAAATTGTTCCATATTGTTGTGTATAAACATTAAAGCTGTAATCCTTAATGGTGAAACTGCAACGTACGTTTATGATATTACAGCAACAAGAAAGTAAACAACCATCGGATGTCATCGCACGCATGATAAAGAGCACAATATGTACTGGCATTTTATTTTTTTACCCTGCTGCACCACGCTCTTCAGCTCGGCAACAAAAACAATAACGGTGGTCGGGCGGCCAGGGGCGCTGTGTCCCCATGCTGCGGATTCAATCTTTAAGGTACCCGTGATCTACTGTAGACGCAGACATGGCAAATTGTACTGTGCCAACAAAGGCTGTTCTTGCTGTGCAGGTTCATTAAATCACATTGGATCACCATATACCGTGTGCAGGCACCCTTTTTCCTGTTAATAATACCTTCTGGTATTTATTAATTGAACAGCACCTGTGTGACTCTCTCACGCATCTTTCATCTAGACCAGGTGTTCTTGAACTTTTTCAGCTTGAGACCCAAATGAGAAATTGATCGTCCTCCCATGACCCAAATTAAGAAGAAAATGTGTGATTAAATGTGTGATTAAAAAATGTGAATTTGACCCATCTGGGTGTGTCACAGTGACTAATGTCCTCCTCTCTCTGTGTGTTACCAGGGCCAGGTGGAGACTAATGCCCTCCTCTCTCTCTCTGTGTTACCAGGGCCAGGTGGAGACTAATGCCCTCCTCTCTCTCTCTGTGTTACCAGGGCCAGGTGGAGACTAATGCCCTCCCCTCTCTCTGTGTGTTACCAGGGCCAGGTGGAGACTAATGCCCTCCCCTCTCTCTGTGTGTTACCAGGGCCAGGTGGAGACTAATGCCCTCTCCTCTCTCTCTCTGTGTGTTACCAGGGCCAGGTGGAGACTAATGCCCTCCCCTCTCTCTCTCTGTGTGTTACCAGGGCCAGGTGGAGACTAATGCCCTCCCCTCTCTCTCTCTGTGTGTTACCAGGGCCAGGTGGAGACTAATTCCCTCCCCTCTCTCTCTCTCTGTGTGTTACCAGGGCCAGGTGGAGATTGAAGACCAGGTGGAGGGCCTGCAGTACGTGTCAGAGAGGTTCAACTTTGTGGACCTGAGTCGCGTGGCCATCCACGGCTGGTCCTACGGAGGCTTCCTCTCCCTCATGGGCATCATCCAGAGACCCAACGTCTTCAAGGTGAGAGGAACTACTAAAATACACACTTCCAATCCCAAATCACTTGATGATCTGAGTAGATTCGATACCACATTGCCCTCTGATTGGCTAGGGGAGATTTTCCCATATTGCTTAGACCTATTTAAACATTTCAGATCTCCAGGAGTGGGTAGTGATCTGAAGAGACTTCATTGGACTAGAACCATCTTGGATTGCGTTTTATTCTAGAAAGTGTAATCACATCTCATTTACAATGGAGATTAGACTGAATGTAGTTGATTATAGATTGGCCTATTGGTGAGTATAGCTTTGATTTATTTGAAGCTCATCAGATATGACATTCTGTATGGATGTAGTTTTCCCGTTAGGCCTCATGGTGTTGATGTTGGGTCACACGTCATTCCACACTGCAGTTCTCATAGTGCCTGTCCTTAGTTGTACTGCTCTACAAAGCACACTGGCAAAGATCAACAAATGTATTATTTTTTAAACCATCTATGGAGCATTTTAGGGTTATGTGTCATGCTCAAGGGCACGTCAACAGATTTGTTTTTTTTCTCCACCTTGTCAGCTTGGGTATTCAAACATCAACCTTTTGGTTACTGGCTCAATGCTCTAACCGCTAGACTACCTGCCCCCTCTCACCAGCATCATCTCTCACCAGCATCATCTCTCACCAGCATCATATATACCAGCATCATCTCTCACCAGCATCATATATATACCAGCATCATCTCTCACCAGCATCATATATACCAGCATATCTCTCATCAGCATCATATATATACCAGCATATCTCTCACCAGCATCATATATATACCAGCATATCTCTCACCAGCATCATATATATACCAGCATATCTCTCACCAGCATCATATATATACCAGCATATCTCTCACCAGCATCATATATATACCAGCATATCTCTCACCAGCATCATATATATATATACCAGCATATCTCTCACCAGCATCATATATATACCAGCATATCTCTCACCAGCATCATATATATATATACCAGCATATCTCTCACCAGCATCATATATATACCAGCATATCTCTCACCAGCATCATATATATATATATATATATACCAGCATCATCTCTCACCAGCATCATCTCTCACCAGCATCATATATACCAGCATCATCTCTCACCAGCATCATATATATACCAGCATCATCTCTCACCAGCATCATATATACCAGCATATCTCTCATCAGCATCATATATATACCAGCATATCTCTCACCAGCATCATATATATACCAGCATATCTCTCACCAGCATCATATATATACCAGCATATCTCTCACCAGCATCATATATATACCAGCATATCTCTCACCAGCATCATATATATACCAGCATATCTCTCACCAGCATCATATATATACCAGCATATCTCTCACCAGCATCATATATATACCAGCATATCTCTCACCAGCATCATATATATACCAGCATATCTCTCACCAGCATCATATATATACCAGCATATCTCTCACCAGCATCATATATATACCAGCATATCTCTCACCAGCATCATATATATACCAGCATATCTCTCACCAGCATCATATATATACCAGCATATCTCTCACCAGCATCATATATATACCAGCATATCTCTCACCAGCATCATATATATACCAGCATATCTCTCACCAGCATCATATATATATATACCAGCATATCTCTCACCAGCATCATATATACCAGCATCATATCTCACCAGCATCATATATACCAGCATCATCTCTCACCAGCATCATATATATACCAGCATATCTCTCACCAGCATCATATATATACCAGCATATCTCTCACCAGCATCATATATATACCAGCATATCTCTCACCAGCATCATCTCTCACCAGCATCATATATACCAGCATCATCTCTCACCAGCATCATATATACCAGCATCATCTCTCACCAGCATCATATATACCAGCATCATCTCTCACCAGTATATCTCTGACCAGAAAATGTACCAGTATATCTCTCACCAGCAGTAGAGGTACCAGGGGGCGTATTCAGTATGTATAGTACTGCTCGACAGAAATAGGGCTTCATTGAACCATTAAATAGCAGAAGTTTAGACATGCCACACAATCAATGTATGCCACCACCCTGCTATACTGAACAAATTCCCACAGGCATCCATCTTCTGAAAAGCAGTTTGACCTGTCATGTTGCGCTAAAATGTAGAAAATGAACACCTGCTGAAGTGTGATTGTACAATGCATCTTAAATGTCTTAATTGTCTGTCACAGTGGAGGGAGAAATGGCAGGACAGGCTTATTTTAATGCTATCCTTACTGAAAAAAATAATAAATTGCCCCCCCCCCACCCCAAAAATAACAATGTTGTTCCTTTTCAGGTGGCCATAGCGGGTGCACCCGTGACGGTGTGGATGGCGTACGACACGGGTTACACAGAGCGTTACATGGATACACCTGATAACAACCAACAGGGCTACGAGGAGGGCTCCGTGGCGCTGCATGTGGACAAGCTGCCCAGCGAGTCAGTCCCATACGGTTTACTGTACTCTATACACTTGAACCAATCTAAGAGATAAGAATGGCCGACTTCTATATTTATATATTGTACTGTAGATGAAGGTAACAATGTTGTGGTCAGTTCCATTTTATTGATCATTGTTGAATAAAAACAGGCATTGGTTTTGAGCAACAAAAATACTACTTATTTGTTTTTTGGATGTTTCTCAGCTCAAATTTCAAGGACAGATGGAACGTTATTGAGTTTCACCATAAACATTTCTATATGTATAATAAACAGGATATGCTTACTGTAGTGTAGTATTTTTTAAAGGGACGAATATGAAAATTGAACCTGTTTTATTTTCATGTGGTTTCTATGTCTGTTTCCGTCCCTTTGCAACCCTCTCCACCCAGGCCAAACCGCTTGCTGATTTTACACGGATTCCTTGATGAGAATGTTCACTTTTTCCACACCAACTTCCTGGTGTCACAAATAATCCGTGCTGGAAAGCCATATCAGCTACAGGCTAGTATATTTACGTGTTGTTGACCTTTCTAAATCTGTGTTGAAGGCATGTTATGGGTAACAATGTCCCATCTATTGATATATGTTTCCCCAACATGGACATTGTGGTACAATTAGAGAGAAGCACTGCTACAGTCTGTCCCATGTGGTGTCAGTGGGACCCAGAAGGGGGCTGCTATCTTAGCCAAGACTTTAATGGACAACTCTTTCATTTGAATGGGTTTCAGGGAATATTGTTTTCAGAAAATTGCAAATTGTAGTCACATGTACCATATAGTATATACTGAAGCAGGAATGAGTGGTTGATTTTCCTCTGTTGTTTTGCAGGTCTACCCCAATGAGCGACACAGTATTCGCTGCCCTGAGTCAGGAGAACACTATGAGATCATGCTGCTGCACTTTCTACAACAATACCTCTGAAAGTCACCCCCCTCTACCCCATTCTGAAACCAACTGTATACCTCCCCCGAAACCTCTGAAACCCAGGCATAAAGACCTCTCTGTAGCCACACCCAACTACTCCCAACTTTACCATGAACTGGTGATCTCACTCAATTATACCTCCACCTGTCTCAGTTGCTCTCTCTCGGTCTCTCTGTCTCTCTCTCTCTGTCTGTCTGTCTGTCTGTGTTCTCTCGTCCCTGCACCTAAGGAGATCCAAGGCAGGGTTGTGAAGTTTCACCTCGGACCGTGGAGTGAAAGGGGACATTATCTGGAGGCTGTCTCAATCTCTCTCCCTCTCCACCGTGGAGTGAAAGGGGACATTATCTGGAGGCTGGCTCAATCTCTCTCCCTCTCCACCGTGGAGTGAAAGGGGACATTATCTGGAGGCTGGCTCAATCTCTCTCTCTCTCCACCTCGAACCGTGGAGGAGTGAAAGGGGACATTATCTGGAGGCTGGCTCAATCTCTCTCCCTCTCCACCTCGGACCGTGGATAATGAAAGGGGACATTATCTGGAGGCTGGCTCAATCTCTCTCTCTCTCCACCTCGGACCGTGGAGGAGTGAAAGGGGACATTATCTGGAAGCTGGCTCAATCTCTCTCTAATTGTCTTCCCTTTCTCTGGATTGTTTTGCCAAATGTTTTTCTTTTTCCTCCATTTTATTCACTCTAGTCAGTGGTAGGATTGGGGTTCCTTGAAAACTAAATGGAATCTATACACACACACACACACACGCAGCATATTGGAGTTGGTGTAATGGCTAGAGGAAGAAACGCTGCCTTTACTTGCATTCATTAACTATTTTAAGTGTGTATTGTTAAAAAAAGAAAATATTTTTATGGATTCTTATTCTTTTATAATGAGTGTCAAATGAAGTCGCTCATTGACATAATAAAGTCATTTTCTCTCCTCACATTGCAGTGCTCACGGTGTCGGCTTGCCTTCTGAAGACATACCATGTATGCCAAAGTACTTCTTGACTTGATCGTGCTGGTATTTCCTTTTTTACGGCAATTACGATACGAGTACGAGCAGCCAAGTCTTAAGCAGCTTTGTACCACCTGAATAAAATGTGTACGTAATGATGAAGAATAAATACATGTATGATGAAATCTCTTTAATTTTATCATTTATCACAAACAAGGATGGATGGATGGATCTATGCATATATGGATGGATAGACCATAATGATGAACCAAGATGTTGAGACTGTTTCAATGTCTCAAACTGTACATGATGTACAAGATCAGTGTCATGGTCAACTACAATGTGATTCATATGTTAACACAGGGAATATCCTATGTGTGCAATCTCAGGGCTAGTAATCTTTCCATGTGAATTGATATTCCTCTAAGACCCTCCTGGTTCTTTGGAGATGGGGAGACATCTCATGTCCCTTTTGACCAATCACATCAGATCTTTTTCAAAGCTGATCTGACCAATTTGTGAAGAAAAAAAGATCAGAATTGTGCTACCTGTCTAAACGAGGCCTCTGTTCCTCTACTCATTGAGTCCTCGAGCAGGTGCAGAGGGTTGATATGCTATCCACCATAGAATTTAATAGAGTCTCTATGCCAGAGCCATATGTTAAGATATGTCAATATATTACTCTGCTCTATGCTATCCACCTTCCCTTTGGGGGAACGGTTGCCATGGATACCAACGATGTGATGCTGCCATTTCATAGAGGAGCTCGCTGGAAGCAAGGGTGCTTGGAAGTGATTGATGTTACCGAGGAGCCTCTGTAGGCTCTGCCATTTTGAGCACATGTTAGTGATGCAGCTGGAAATGGGAACTCAACCTTTTATTAGTGAAGTTGAATTGTATCATTTAAAAAAAAAAATCTAATCAAAGTAACCGTTTACCCTTTGGCTACCTTTTTATTGATAAAAACCACATATTTCATTTGACATCCTCTATGAAAAATGTACCTCACTGTCTTTTCCATGTGTGTGTGTAGACCCTACAGAAAGTGAATTATGACCCTTCAAAGTCAGCATAATAGCCTGAGTGTCACAGGAAGATAATGATCAATTGGCTCAAATCACACAGGCACCTAGGCAGTATGTCATTCGCCCTCAGAACAAGATTGAATAAGGAAAACTGAGCATTTGATAGAGGTCGATCACAAACAGTAGGACATTGGATGTTCCTTCCTGTCCCTCACTCTCTCTGAAGGTGTTCTGAAACACATTAGCAGTAAGACTGACCAGATTTCTTGGTGTGAGTAATTGAAGCTGGACCCCAGCTCGCTGTAAGATGACTGAACTTCTGATTCTGGGGAATATGAGAGGTCCACGTGCATGGTGCCTCCAGGTAACTGCTGCTTTAAAACATGGCTCAGTCTCAACCCTGGCCTGCCTAGGGAGAGTTTGCATCACTCAGGTATTCCTGTAAAGTGAATTGGTGAAATATTATGTTTCGTCGCTGTGGTGGAAAAATGCGGAATGCAAATCAAGAGCCAGGGCGTGTCATTACTTTTCACCATGATGGATTGGCTTCAGTAATGAAGGCTTGATAACATGAAAAAATATATAACTTGGTAATATGCAAATCATTGAAATGGGGACAAATAGCACACATTGATTTGATAATCATGTTCGAACTCAGTTGTATCAGCAAATTTCCGGTCAATACAATTAAATGGAAGAACCCTTACTCAGCCATACTATACGACATCAAACAGAAACAGTGGATTCAGAAAGTAATCATACCCCTTGACTTATTTCAACAAAATTATGTTACAGCCTGAATTCAATTTATTTTTTATTTTTTTGTATAATTCTCACACCTCTATCTACACATTAAAAATATGTTCTGTGTTCTAGAAAGACCTAGCAAAGCTGCAGCTGGTTCGAAACAAAGCAGAAGGCCTTGCCCTGAACTGCACACACAGAACTAACATCAACAACATGAATGATAGTCTTTCATCAAATCAAATTGTATTGGTCGCATACACGTAGATGTAGATGTTATTGTGGGTGTAGTGAAATGCTTGTGTTCCCAGCTCCAACAGTGCAGTAATATCTAACAATACACAACAATACACACAAATCTAAAAAGTAAAAGAAGGGAATTAAGAAATATAGAAATATTAGGACAAGCAATGTCGTAGTCCGGAGTGTCAAATCAAATTGTATTTGTTACATGCGACGAATACAACAGGTGTAGTAGACCTTACAGTGAAATGTTTACTTACAAGCCCTTAACCAACAATGCAGTTCAAGAAATAGATTTAAGAAAATATTTTCTATTTTTTTTTTTTTTTAACACAATAAAATTACATAACAATAACAAGGCTATATACAGGGGGCACCGGTACAGAGTCAATGTGAGGGGGCACAGGTTAGTGGAGGTAATTTATACATGAAGGTAGAGGTAAAGTGACTATACAGAGATAATAAACAGAGAGTAGCAGCAGTCTAAAAACAAAGGGCGGCGGGGGGGGGGGGGGGGGGGGGGGTGTCAATGTAAATAGTCTGGGTGGCCTTTTGATTAGTTGTTCAGCAGTCTTATGGCTTGGGGGTAGAAGCTGTTAAGGAGCCTTTCGGACCTAGACTTGACGCTCCGGTACCGCTTGCCGTGTGGTAGCAGAGGGAACAGTCCAGGACTGGGGTGACTGGACTCTTTGACAATTTGTTGGGCCTTCCTCTTACACCACCTAGTATATAGGTCCTGGATGGCAGGAAGCTTGGCCCCAGTGTGTGTATATATGTGTGTGAGTGATGGGATGTATAGACAATATGGACAGTATATGAATACAATATGTAGTATATATGAAGAATAGTATATGTACAGCAATAGTTAAATTGGATAGGCCTTGACTAGAATATAGTATATACATGTGAAGTGGGTAAAACAGTATGTAAACGTAATTTAAAGTGACCAGTGTTCCATTATTAAAGTCACCAGTGTTCCATTATTAAAGTGACCAGTGTTCCATTATTAAAGTGACCAGTGTTCCATTATTAAAGTGACCAGTGTTCCATGACTACGTACATAGGGCAGCAGCCACTAAGGTTCATGGAAGAGTACACGGGTGGTAACCGTCTAGTGACAGTGACTAAAGTAGTGGGTGGAGGCCGGCTAGTGGTGACTATTTAACTGTCTGTTGGCCTTGAGATAGAAACAGTTTTTCAGTCTCTTGGTCCCAGATTTGATGCACCTGCACTGACCTCGCCTTCTGCATGGTAGCAGGGTGAACAGGTCGTGGCTCAGGTAGCTGAGGTCCTTGATGATCTTCTTGGACTTCCTGTGACACCAGGTGCTGTAGATGTTCCAGATGGCAGGCAGTGGGCTCTGACCACTTCTCATCTAGTCTTTTAATGAAACATTTGTGTGTTGAAAAGGCCTAACCACTTGTATAATCTATTTGCATACACTTCAAACAGACACACGGTGCATTTGGAAAGTATTCAGACCCCTCAACTTTTTCTACATTTTGTTACGTTACAGCCTTATTCTAAAAAGGATTAAATTACATTTTTTCCTCATCAATCTACAAACAATATCCCATAATGACAAAGTGAAAATGGTTTTTTCCCCCAAAAATCTATCAATCAAATTAATAATTGATATGTGCGATTCACGTCTCCATCTCAACCAAAAATCTAAGTTAAAGAATAGGACTAAATCAAATCAAACTTTAAAAACACTTTAAATAAAGTTTGATTTGATTTAGTCCTAGTCCTAATCTTTAATTTAGATCTTTGGTTGAGATGGAGATGTGAATCCAACATATCAATGATTAATTTATAGACAAACTGGAATTAAAGCCAGACTTAGTCAGTGGCAAAAATGGAACTATCCAAGCAGAAGATACATATACTTCAAATGTTGATATTTGGTTGCTTTCACAAACAAACTCAACTCAGCATTGATGAATTTGCAAATCCTAAATATATGAGTGATATAGTATAGTCACGTTTCATTTACTCGGTTAAACCTACCCTTTGGAATGACTTCGATGGCAGTGAATCTATTTCATTTTTAAGTGGACATTTTAACAGTCATTCTCACAATAGCACATTGGTAATAGTCAGTGAGAAATATCATAGCTAGGCAGGGCTTGGTTAAAACCCTGGATGGGAGACGAAAGGGTAGCTATAGATCAATCACCCAGTAGGAGGTGCTGTCCAGCCTATAGTTTTTATTTTGGATTAGTGGATATAACATTAAAGTTCTGAGGATCTGTTTTAAAGGTACAAATTCAACATATTTTATACAAGGTTTGGCTTGGTTTAAATTTGGTTACTGTGAAAAGATAATACTGTCGTTGAAATGTCACCCTCAAAACAACAGTTGATGACTTTTTCAAATCCAATGTATTTTCCACGTAGATTCCATGTCACAATACGTTGAGAACTAAGTTGAAACAAAAGTTGATTAAACCAGTTTGTGTCCACTGGGATGTTAATTTTACTGTTTTTGAGTTGAATACTATTTACAGTTTTTTTTCTTCGAGTTGGCTGCTATGTTCATTTGAATGTTACTCCATTTTGGCCTTTGGCCGACTTCTGAATTGCTTCTCTCGCTGCATCAGTGTGTTTAATAAGAGATCAGACAGCGAAAGTATTTTTCTTTAAATAATTTTTATTGGCTGGTTCGAGCCAACGAGGGCAGTATTCAACCTCTGGGAGAGCTCTTACCATTCAGAAACCTCCGTCAGATGGGTCTTAGCATGTGGAAAATGCTTGGTTTCTTGCAACACAAAACATGTTTGAACTCACCTCATTCTGTTCCATTCATTAGTCCCAAGGCTGAGCGTTGCTTTAAACAGTGATTAAGAGTGAGCTCGTGCCACAGCTGTGGTGAAACACTCTTGCTAACTTTCCACTGCTAGATTCACATGTTCAGGTACTTCTTAACTTTTTAAACATTGTTTGGTTTTGTCTCTAGCTGAGAGACTCTAAGACTTTTGAAAAGTATGAGTTATTTAGTTTTTTATAATGGCCTTGTCTTTGTTGGAAGTCTCACTGGGTGAAGCCAGGACTGACTGGGTAGCAACCCAAGTCATCGGCTAACCGCCTCTAACAGTGTTTCAGTTCAAGAGGAGAAAATGTGTCAGAATGCTGAGCGTCTTTCCTCTATGACTTGTTCTCGATCACCGCGGGGGCGATCATCATGACGGTGGTCTTCAGGGGATAGTAGTGGCCACGCCAGGTCTTCCAGAAGACCCCCTGCTTCCTCTGATGCCTCTGCTTGGGAGGAGGGCTCATGAAGTAGCGGCCGTTCAGGTTGGAACGTCCACAGTTGCTGAACCACCAGCCACCTGGAGAAAGAGAACAAACATCTGGTTAGATTGGCATTGCTGCTACATTCCCAATTTGAGTCATAGAGAGATAAACCTTAGACTAAATAAATCTTAAATCGTAGACTAAATAAATCTTAGATATAATTCAGCAAAATAGTAACTTTGAACTTTGAAAAAGAGGAGACGTACCAGAGAGGTGTTTGGCACAGCTGATGTCATTGTTCTGGTCATTGTCTTGGCTGTGGATGGAGAAGTGCAGGCCGGAGGCCTCGGTAGCCAGGGTGCCCTCCAGGCTGCTGTTGGAGGTCTCTTGGATGTGGAGGGCATAGTGGCTCTCCTCCCCGCTGAGACGGATGGGGTACTGGATGCTCTCAGAATCACCCCTCCAGTCGGAGAACTTAACCTTGAGGATGTAGTCTGTGTCTTTGACCACGGCGCTCATCTTCTCAAGACCAAGCCAGAACTCACCTAGAGAGAGAGAGATCAAAATAAAGACAAAAACACAACACGGTTCACAAACTTTTTTGTCCAGACTCTGTACCTCAGATAGTCAGTATCAGTACACGTCATCAAGGTCTGTGTTCTAACAGGGCTTTGGCCTTTCCCTTTCGCTGGCACAAATATCCTATTTATAAATGACTCATTCAACTAGAACAAGAGCCTCCAGTTTCATATCTCTAAAGCCTTGAACTTCAAACTGTTATGTTGTCCAGCAGCCAACATAGAACTTGTTTGTGAGCTATGGGGCAAAAGTCCTCTCTGCCTCTGACAACTCCACTTGTTTTCTACTGAGGGAATTCACACCTGTGTGTATTGAAGTGGGGGGTTTGGTGGGTCCAAGCAGAAGTAGTCAAATATGACTGTTTTTATAATATTGTTCTGTAGGGACATAATTGCATAACATGTTTACCTTCCACTTAATAACTAGGTCAGATGTTCAGGAATCAGGATACATCTAGTTTCCCTATCTGGGTTCCCTATCATTGGCTTCTTCATTGTAGCTGGTTAATTCTGCAACTACGGCAACTTCGATGTCCTCAGGGTAAAAAAAATGTTATATGTTAAGTTCACACTACATTCACCCCATATTTTTGTTCAACACCTCTCTATCAAGTATTTTAACTACCTTTCAGATTTTATACCTCAATTTCACTGTTTTGCCCTTGTCCCTGACTCAAACTTATGAGCTTCTACTATGTTTTTCTATGAGAAAACATAATTACACATTATGTAATGTTATCTCCTAGAGAAAGAGTCAATTAAATACAACCTATATCAATATTTATTGTGAGTATGCCCTTTATATTGCTATTTACACAAAATATACCTGTCCTTTGGTAGTGGTGTCATTTCCACCACTGAGGGCACATTTTATTGTTATTAATTTCCAAACAGGCTGCAATTTCTTTATTTTGTGGTAGAATTTTGATTTTTAAAATATATTTGATGTATTTAGTGTAAACCATATGCTAGCTGTAATACTGGCCAAAGCATTCTAAGCAGTCTGTCTTTTTTCTCCAAAAACAGCAGAAGCGTCGTTTCCACCACAGTCATTTCCATCACAAACTTAACTGTGATGGAAATTACAGAACGTGGTGGAAATTACAAAAATCCATTATGTTATTACTTTTTACTTCGTTTTTAAAATTTTATTTATGTTTATTTAATCATGTAAATGACTTGAATCTAGAAACATAAGTAGTATTTTTCTTTGTTTTTCGAAGATGCCACATAAAACAGCACAGACATAGAAAGAAAATAAATAATGATCCTATACGATACCAGGAACATCTGCAAAAAGACAGAGAGATACTGGGGAAAAAAAGAGAAGAGAGAAGTGATATCTCAGTGACACCACCTCAGTCATAAGTGACACCACCTCAGTCACCAGATGACTTGCAGCCAGAACATGAGGCCATCATACCTGCCCCTAACTTACCTGCCCCCGATGCATGCCCTGATACCCCTTCCTCATGGTCTGCAACAGGAATGAAAAGTCTAATACTTGCTGGAAAGAAAAAGGTTGGAAGAGGTCGCTCAAAAACATAAAGATCTTTGCATGACAAATGTCAAACTTGATAAAGCTTAACGGAAAACTGAGAAATACAAAAAAAGATATGATCATCTGATGAAGAAAATGGATAGACAAGATTTCCCAAAGACAAAACAGAAAATGAAGGGAACTCCAAAGAACTTGAGAAGGATTTTCTTGTTTCAAAATGTCATCATTGCATAGTTAAAACAAAAGTATAAAAAAATGTGCAGTGCCAAGGACAAACAAGTGGCTTCAAAAAATGCTCAGAGGAAACATCCTGAGAAAGTACGGCCTGGCCAAAGCTGCAAACAGAGAATTTGGATTTTCAGCAAAAGCAATGAAGGAAAATGAAAACAGGCCATCTAGTCTTCAATACTCCAGGAAAAAAGCAGTGTAACATAATTAGCACAGACACAGAAGAGAAAATCACTAGATTCTATGAACGTGATGTCAACAGTAGAGCAACAACAGGGGAAAAGGACACACTAATGAGGAACAAAAAAAAAAGCAGAAGCGCTTGTTGAATGGAACCATTCAGAGCCTTTATCAGGATTTTAAGAGGGAATATTCAGAACCTGTATCAGGATTTTAAGAGGGAATATTCAGAGATTAAAATGTCCTACTATGAATTATTTTAAAGACATATTTTGAGGTTGCCAAGCCAACAGTCCAGGATAGGGACACATGCCTCTGCAAAACCCACGCCAACCTCCAGTACATGGTGGACAAACTACAGTATCACAAAGTGATCAGCTGCAGCAACAATGACAACCTTATTGAGTCTTTGTGCTGTGAGAACCTGAAGAAAGATGTAGACAGAGTTCTCCCTTTGCCAAGCCAAAGAGCATAAACATCTGACTTTGATACTGGTGAGCAGACATTGTGGTTTGAGTGGAAAAACTAAGCTGAAGAGAGAGAGAAGAAAAACAAAGAGGGAAACATGGAGAAGTTCACTGTACATTTGACAGTATAAGAAAAGGTGTGTGGCTCACTGCAGATTCTATTGGAGGACTTCTCCAAAGGATTGAAAGAGAAGTTGGGGAAACACATGTACAACATTCGACACCAATACTCCAAACTGAGAGAATTAAAAGGGAATCTGCAGAAAGAGGAGATCATCGTGCATATTGACTTTGCATAGAACTCAGGGGCGCAACTTTCACTGGGGATGGGGGGACATGTCCCCCTCACATTCTGAAATTGCATTTTAGTCCCCTCCAGTTTTATAATTTGAATGTGATACAAAATGAGGCAACGGTGTTCTTTAGGACCATGCAGACACCTCCGAGCGGTCGGGTAGGCTGTTTAGAGTGTTTATCCTACTGGATAAAACAAATTATAATATTTATTTCCCCCCCACTTCTAAAACCAAAGTTGTGCCACTGAGAAAACTACCTGTGTAAATACACCAGTGAAATCCAGGCAGTTCACTTTAGTGATTCTTACATGCAGGTGACCCTCCACACCTGTGTTGGACATACCACAAATGATACCGTTTCACTTTGCTCACTGAGTTCTTCTATACGGATGACCCCTCTGCAATCTGGGCTCATCCCTCAAAAACACTGGCCTACTTCCTTGAGCTCTGGCCAATTTTGGAATCTTACTTTTTCTTAAATTAATTAAATGTTCTACAATGGTTGTTGTTCAAAGTGTTTGCAATAAAATATTGTTTTCATTTTACATAGACGTAATTTCCACCACACCTTGTCATTTCCACCACACCCATATTTTTTGGTAAATTAGTATATTAGTATATTAGTATATTTGTTTTACATAGGGAAATCATATGGTTGTTATCATAATCTCACAAAAAGGTAGGGTGGAAATATCTTATTTTTTTATGATAAATAAAAAATTCTGCTGTCACAAAGGCAAGTTTATACATTCAGGCGTTGTGTTGAATGATTAATTTTTAGGAAAATCTTAAAAAGCACTTAAAATAATATTCAATGCAAGTTAAGTACAAATGTATAAGAAATGTGTTATAAAATAATTGTATGATAATTTCATTTTCAACAACAATTGATGTTTAATGATGTGATGGAAATGACATTTGTCTTTGGCTGTCTGAGAAAAATGACGAAAATATATACATTCCTGAATAGTACGATCACATCCATTATCAGATATTATTTCTAGACAAATCAAAGACGATTATAATACTGGTAAAATGGTGTTTCAATACATTTTAATTTCTGAAAGCTTGCCGGGCCAAAGTGCCCGAAGTTGCAGAATCACCCAGCTCTCCAGGTCTGTGAATGCTGAATGTTTGCAAATAAAGGGGCCTTATTGTGAAATGGGTTTATCAGTAGTTGTAAACCTAAGAAAGATAAAGAGTTAATCTTGTGCCCTAGTCTGACCTGCCCGGAACAAAAGAGAGCTCCTTGCTTAGTAGTAAACATGACCTTTCTCCCAGTTCTCAAGCAGACTTCCCCCTCAGCTGCCTGGTCTACTGATTACATGTGCCTCTCCTCAAATTCCACTACCCCCTCCACTCCTGCCTTCACGTTCTCTCCCCTCCTCCTCCCCTCCTGTTTGACATACATACACGTGCAAAGCAGCCAGTCAGTGACGTAGGAATGCATGGCCACTGCATGCACAAGGAATGCTCAGAGAGTACTATAGGAACAGCAGGCTCATTAAAAAAACACAGGTAAAATAGCTGTTTACACATGTGGAGCTTCAATTTCACACATGAAGCCATATTTTCACATTTATTAAAGAATAATACGTTTTCACCTCACGTGAATTGCAGTTTCACATGTAACATTTGAGGTTTCACATGTTAAAAATGTTCACATGTGAACATCGGATATGCAATTCCCCATGTGAAAGTGAGATTTTCACGTGAAACTGCAAATTAGAGGTTTTTACATAATTTTTTTCACATGAACTTGTAATTCCACATGTGAAAATCTCATTTGTAATTTCCATTATAACAAAACTCCACATGTGAAAATATCACTTTCACATGTAGAATTGCAGATTAAAATGTGGGGTTGAAATAATGTTATTCTCCTCACGTGAATTTTTTTTAACATGTTGCAGTAGAAATGTTTCCAAATGTGGAATTAGGGTGACCACAACACTTGAGTGTGCTGTTTCTGACCAACTTTCTCGCTATCGCTCTCAGAACGATCTTCTTGACCCTAACCAGACAGACTTCAAGACATCCCAACCCGAGCACTCCGTTCCACTACCTCTGGTCTCTTGGCCCTCCCAACCCTGCGGGAGGGCAGCTCCCGCTCAGCCCAGTCAAAGCTCTTCTTTGTCCTTGCACCTAAATGGTGGAACAAATTTCCCCCAACCTCTTTGAAGAGTACACTGCATGGTATGTACACTATGTACACATGGTAAGTATGTGGACATCCCTTCAAGTTCGTGGATTTGGCTATTTCTGCCACACCCATTACAGACAGGTGTATAAAATCAAGCACACAGCCATGCAATCTCAATAGACAAGCATTGGCAGCAGAATGGCCCGAACTGAAGAGCTCAGTGACTTTCAATGTGGCACCATCATAGGATCCCACCTTTTCAATAAGCCAGTTCATCAAATGTCTGCCCTGCTAGAGCTGCCCCGGTCAACTATAAGTGCTGTTGTGAAGTGTCTAAGAGCAGCAATGGCTTAGCTGCAAAGTGGTAGGCCACACAAGGTCACAGAACGGGACCGCCGATTGCTGAAGCGCATACAAATTCTGTCCGGCTTTGGTTGCAACACTCACTACCGAATTCCAAACCACCTCTGGAAGCAACGTCAGCACAAGAAGTGTTCGTTGTGAGCTTCATGAAATGGGTTTCAATGGCCGAGTAGCCGCACACAAGTGTAAAATCAACATGCGCAATGCCAAGCGTCGGCTGGAGTGGTGTAAAGCTCGCCACCATTGTACTCTGGAGAAGTGGAAACGAGTTCTCTGGTGTGATGAATCACACTTCATCATCTGGCAGTCCGACGGATTAATCTGGGTTTGGCAGATGCCATGATAACACTATCTGCCCCTAATGCATAGTGCCAACTGTAAAGTTTGGTGGAGGAGGAATAATGGTCTGGGGCTGTTTTTCGTGGTTCGGGCTAGGCCCCTTAGTTCCAGTAAAGGTACATCTTAACACTACAGCATACAATTACATTCTAGATGATTCTGTGCTTCCAACTTTGTGGCAACAGTTTGTGGAAGGCCCTTACCTGATTCAGCATGACAATGCCCCTGTGCACAAAGCGAGGTCCATACATAAATTGTTTGTAGAGATCGGTGTGGAAGAAATTGACTGGCCTGCACAGAGCCCTGACCTCAACCCCATCGAACACCTTTGGGATGAGTTGGAACGCCGACTGTGAGCCAATCCTAATCGCCCAACATCAATGCCTGACCTCACTAGTGCTCTTGTGGCTGAATGGAAGTAAGTCCCCACAGCAATGTTCCAACTTCTAGTGGAAAGCCTTCCCAGAAGAGTGGAAGAGTGGAGGCTGTTATAGCAGCAAAGGGAGGACCAAATCCATATTAATGCCCATGATTTTGGAATGAGATGTTTGACTTTTGGCCATGTAGTGTATACTAAATAACTCTCCTCCTTCTCTGCACCCTCTTAGGGGCTGGGTGTCTCAGGCTCTGCACACTCTTGGATTGGATCCTGCCTGGCAGACCGCTCCTACCAGGTGACGAGGAGAGGATCTGTGTCTGCACCACGTGCTCTCCCTACTGGTGTCCCCTAGGGCTCGGTTCTAGGCCCTCTCCTCTTCTCTCTATACACAAAGTCACTCTGCGTCGTCATATCCTCACATGGTCTCTCCTATCACTGCTATACAGATGACACTCAGCTCCTTTTCTCCTTCCTCCCTTCTGACATCCAGTTGGTGTCACACGTCTCTGCGTGCCTGGCAGATATCTCAGCTTGGATGTCGGCCCACCACCTCAAGCTCAACCTCGTCAAGACGGAGCTGCTCTTCCTCCCGCTCCAAGACCTCTCCATCACGGTTGACAACTCCACGGTGTCCCCCTCCCAGAGTGAAAATAACCTTGGCGTGACCCTGGACAACACCCTTCTCTGCAAACGTTCTCTGCAAACATCAAAGCAGTGACTTGCTCCTGCAGGGTCATCGTCTACAACATCCATCCAATGTGACCCTACCCCACACAGGAAGCGGAGCAGGTCCTAATCCACTTGTCATCTCCCGTCTGGACTTGGCTGGGCTCCCTTCTTGTGCCATCATACCCCTGCAATTTATCCAGAACGACGCAGCCTGAAGTATGACAGGGGATGAGGAGGCAATCTTTAGTTGCTACATCCATTTTTGGACATAAATGAATGATATGTACCCATTAATTCTTGAAGAATAAAACGTATAAATGCCTCATGTGCTTAGTTCAACTGTCGTATTCCATCAGAAGCCAAAATATAAGCTTGTTTAACTCCAATGTTTGTAAACAAAGTAACAAACAACCACTGTATAGCCTAAAAACATGATTAAAAGTATCATTTCTATATCATGGATGGTCAGTCTTAGCATCCATAGTCCTGTCTATGAATGAGAAATGTAACCTCAGATTAATAGACAGAACTATGGATGTAACGACTGACCATCCATTATATCACAACTATAGTTGTAACCATGTTTTGAGCCATAATAGTGTTTGTTTACATTTACTTTGTTTACTAACGTTGGAATAAAACAAGTTTATATTCTGGGTTCTGATGGGGTACGAGCTCATGAGGCATTTGTTTTATAAGTTATATTCTTCAAGAATCAATGGGTACAAATCATTAATTTATGAGTCCAAAAATTGACGTAGCAACTGCTTATTGCCCCTTGAATAGAGTAATAGTGTTATTATATGGTGCAATCCTTTAGTGTGTGAGCTGCTTTTGTTGCATTAATATCAAGCAAAACTTCTGCAGTCAAGAACAAAATTCTTATAGCAAACAAAAATAATTATATTAAAAGCAAAACACAAACTCAAAAGTAACATATTGCAAAGTCGGTCCCGGGATGGGAGACTAAATTGTAGCTGGAAGTGGTGATAGATAAACATGTGGAAAAAAATGTCACATGGGAATGTATTTTTTCACGAGGGAAAAACACTACATGTGAATCTTCACACATAAAAAAAATATATATATTTATATATTTCACGTGTCCGACAACCACGTGATTTCTTCATGTGGTCTTTTTTTGATACTCAATTCTGGTCATTGGCTCACTTCTGGATTGTGTTTCCAGCTGCATCAGTGTGTTTGATCAGAGATCAGACAGAGAATTGGCTGTTTCATGCCAAAGATCAATTTCATTGGCTGGTTCATGCCAAAGATCAATTTCATTGGCTGGTTCATGCCAAAGATCAGTTTATTTTCTCTTAAAAAAACAACAGCAATTTTACACAACTGGAAAACTTGAACTAGACCATATAAATTATAAACAGGTGATAGCAGAAATATATAAAGATTCTTTACAACTTATAAATAAAGAAGATACAAAGAAACCTCAAGTCATCGACAAGAACACTAGAGAATTTTACAAGTTACAGTCAAGGTTCTGAAGAGACAGTCGACATTCATTCATCATACACTAGACAGAAATAGATGACTCTGGTCATTTTAAGAACAGTCAATGTGACTGAAAGATAAAAAATCTCCACAAGTACACAACAGTGTTTCGTGAGCTTACTTTGATTCAAAATAAAACTGCAGGAGAAGTAGGTTTACATTGTACAGAAGCTGGAATGGTGTTTGCTCCATAGAATAACTTAAAATTTAGACAATGAAACCACCAGTGTTGAAAAATACTTTACACATGTTCTGTCTCATTACATCCTGTAATTCTGTAATTCTAGATTACAGTGATTATTTCTTTATATAATGCCTTTGGAAAGCTAATGGCATTACTTTCATGTGGAAAAACAACAAATTGTTTCAGTCACCATTTGGTCCATACAATCGGATTAAGAAACTCTCTAGAGTTGCCCCACTTGTACAACTACAGTGTTCATGCTGACAAGACTTTGCTCTAGCTAGAAATCACTGTTAAAGCTCTGGGAGAGCTCTTGCATTCAGAAACCCCTGTCAGATAGGTCTTAACGTGGAAAATGCTTGGTTTCTTGCAACACAAAACACATGTTGGAACTCGCCTCATTCTGCTCCATTCAGTGATGCAGTCTGAGAGGCCCAAGGTTGCTTTAAACAGTGATTAAGAGTGAACTCATACCACAGCTGTGGTGAAACACCCTTGCTAACTTTCCACTGCTAGATTCACATGCACATGTACTTTTTAACATCTTAAAGATACATTTATGCATTGTTCGGTTGTGAATCTAGCTGAGAGACTTTAAGACTTTTGAAAAACAGAGAATTGGAAACATGGAGCCCATTCAAGTATGAGTTATTTCATTTTTTATAATGGCCTTGTCTTTGTTGGAAGTCTCACTGGGTGAAGCCAGGACTGACTGGGTAGCAACCCAAGTCATCGGCTAACCGCCTCTAACAGTGTTTCAGTTCAAGAGGAGAAAATGTGTCAGAATGCTGAGCGTCTTTCCTCTATGACTTGTTCTCGATCACAGCGGGGGCGATCATCATGACGGTGGTCTTCAGGGGATAGTAGTGGCCACGCCAGGTCTTCCAGAAGACCCCCTGCTTCCTCTGATGCCTCTGCTTGGGAGGAGGGCTCATGAAGTAGCGGCCGTTCAGGTTGGAACGTCCACAGTTGCTGAACCACCAGCCACCTGGAGAAAGAGAACAAACATCTGGTTAGATTGGCATTGCTGCTACATTCCCAATTTGAGTCATAGAGAGATAAACCTTAGACTAAATAAATCTTAAATCGTAGACTAAATAAATCTTAGATAGAATTCAGCAAAATAGTAACTTTGAACTTTGAAAAAGAGGAGACGTACCAGAGAGGTGTTTGGCGCAGTTGGTGTCGCTCTTCTGGTCATTGTCTTGGTCGCGGGTGGAGAAGGGCAGGCCGGAGGCCTCGGTAGCCAGGGCGCTCTCCAGGTTGCCGTTGGAGGTCTCTTGGATGTGGAGGGCGTAGTGGCTCTCCTCCCCACCGAGACGGATGGGGTACTGAATGCTCTCAGAATCGTCCCTCCAGTCGGAGAACTTAACCTTGAGGATGTAGTCTGTGTCTTTGACCACGGCGCTCATCTTCTCAAGACCAAGCCAGAACTCACCTAGAGAGAGAGAGAGATCAAAGGAGTTAAAACCTGATCCGTGGCTGTGGTAGCATGTGCAAAGTCTCCATACATGTGTCCAGATATCTCAGTGTCTTCGTAAATTTAAAGGATCTGATAGTAACAGGGCTGGTAATCACTTTATCTAATTTAACAGGAATAGACCATGCGATTTGGTCACTTCTGGCACCTAAAGCCACCAGGGACATTAAAGCTGGAGATTAGAGGGTTGTTTATGCCAAACCTACCATATCAAAATCCATTTGATTCCTCGATCTTTATATCTACAATCCTGTATCAGTGTTAGTATCACTGCTTGTTAATCAAACTGAACCGGGAGGTTTCGGGTCAAGAGCTCTGTGTTGTACTGTTCTATGCTGTGGATGTGGGTGGTACTGTCCGACCCTCGGTGTGACCTCGCTAGCTAGCTCCAGAGGAAAGTAATTGAGGGAGATGATAAAAGACAACAGAGGATATATTTACCATTCAGACTGCCAAAGCCGCTCTGGTAGGCCTGCCATAGCTGGTCAAAGTCAACTGAGCCATCCTGGCGCCTCTGGATCACGGTCCAGCCACCTTCTGTAGAGTGGAAAGAAAAAGAGCAGTGGGATTAGTATTTTTTTTACTACTGCCAACTGTCATACATGTACGGATACAATATGTTCATAAACTAAGCTATAGGGTAACCTTATACGGTGAACCAAAATCCTGGCTAACTCCACTTACCAGTTGTCATTTCGCAGAAGACTTCAAAGGATTGGGAGTTTAATGGCTGAATGGTGTACACTCCCCTGGCCGTCTCGCCTCTCAGGAACAGCTCATGGCAGTCTGAGGCCATCTCTGAAAAAAACAAAGACAAAAACACAACACGGTTCACCAACTGTTCTCCCACACTTCGTATCTCAAGACAGTATCAGTACACATCGTCAAGGTCTGTGTTCTAACAGTGCCTTGGCCTTTCCCCTTCGCTGGCAGAAATATTCTATTTATAAATGACTCATTCAACTAGAAAACAAAAACTCTGGTTTCTTATCTTGAGCGCCTTGAACAGCAGCCAACATAGAACTTGTTTGTGAGCTATGGGGCAAAAGTCCTCTCTGCCTCTGACAACTCCACTTGTTTTCTACTGAGGGAATTCATACCTGTGTGTATTGAAGTGGGGGGTTTGGTGGGTCCAAGCAGAAGTAGTCACTTAAGTCAAATATTACTGTTTTTAAAATATTATTTTGTAGGGATGTTTACCTTTCACTTAATAACTAGGTTAGATGTTCAGGAATCAGGATACATCTGGTTTCCCTATCTGGGATCCCTATCATTGGCTTCTTCATTGCAGCTCTCCAGGTCTGTGAATGCTGAATGGCCCATAAAGAGGCCTTATCGTGAAGTGGGTTTATTAGTAATTGTAAACCTAACAAAGCTCAAGAGTTAATGTTCTGTGCCCTAGTCTGACCTGCCCGGAACAAAAGAGAGCTTAGTAGCGATTGGTTGCTGTGCATATGAGGTAGAATGAGATAGAGACAGCCAGGCAGCATCAACAAAAGGTATGGGGGGCCCAGTGGCTGTCATGTGCCTGATGAGGCATGAGATGGTGCACACCCTTAATGTTTTCCAGAAAAGAGTTCAAGTTTATATAATGCCGACTTGATAGATACTGCATTACGTTCATCGGCGATGATGCTCTTTATCAGCACCAATTGTCTAAATAAATATTTTAATTGAATTGGAGCCAATCAATCGATATTGGTTTTGGTTGGATTGATATTGATTTGACTTGGTTGCTATTGAACAAACATAAGAGCAGACCACGGAACCCCAATGCATCACTCTTCTGGAATAAACCTTTTAGGCCGAAGCATGAACTCTATTGGTTAACGGGTACGTGGTTGTGGTCGCGGTTTGCCTTGGGGTCAGGGTTTCCTCTCAACTTTGGCACACTTCTCATTCATCTACGGCCGGAGAAGCAGGGGTCTACGGGGATGGGGAGAGGGGAAGGAGGGATGGAGGAGGGGAAAGAGGGACTTTTGACTACTCTGATAGATCTGGGGGAAAGGTTGCACATTCTTGAGGGATGTATCACTGTTTTATGGTGAGAGGGAAAAATGGGAGGGCTGGAAGGAGGGAGCAAGGAGGTATGCAGTCAGTGCCTTCAAAACAACAAAGGATGTATGTACAAAGTTCACCAGACTAAATTATACCGCCTCCTTTTCCTTGCCTTCTTTCATGACTTTTCTGGCTCTGGGCCAAATGACCTAATCTGAGGAACATACACTCTTAATAAAAAGGGTTCCAAAACGGTTCTTCGGCTATCCCTATAAAGAAACCTTTAATGTTCCAGGTAGAACTCTTTTGGGTTCTATGTAGAACCCTCTGTGTGAAGGGTTCTACATGGAATTCAAAACAGTTCTACTTGGAACCAAAAGGGTTCTCCCTAGAACCAAAAGAAGAACCCTTTTAGGTTCTAAATTTGCAAAAGGTCCCCCTCCTCCGTCCCAAACTCCATCAGATTTGTGAGTTATCCATCTGTGATGGGGATGTGACCCTGAGTTAACACTGTCCGAGACAGCTGAACTATCCCCCAATTGGAGTCCAGCCAGATGACTTGTTTCTTTCATAGAATTCCTGAAATCCTGCTGACGTCAGAATTTGCTGTGAGACGACTCATTGTGTTCTGCTGGGTGACTGCATCTCACAATTCTGGGCCTGTGGGTTCACCTTTCACCTACTTTCCTCAGTGGCTATCAGACAGTGGGAAATAGTGTAAAACCCACTATTTAGATAGAACCACAAGTCACGTTGCTTTGACTGAGAAAGCGATAATTGACTTATTTTAACAGGCAATATACTGAAATGGTATGTATGATAATGTTACTTTCTTTTTCAATCAACTCTGAGTAGGTCAATCACATATCTGACCAACATCCATAAAGTGACATTGTTCGCATAGGTCACATTCAGAGTTAAATCATGACTCACATATCCTGTATAGGCCTATTGATTCATTCATATCCCTCAATGCTGACTTTTTAGTGACACCAGACCCCAGCTAGAGCACTAAACAGGAACTTGCCATGAGTTAATCATTGTTCCATTGCCAGAAATCCTGGAACTAGTGTCTGGACTTTTCCCTACTTGGCCATGATCAAGCTACATATAGCACTGATGAAAGCCCACATTATGAGCTGGCCACAGAAGTACAGTTCAGATGTTAACAGCTGTCTGGTTTGGGTGTAGGTTGAGGACATCATGATCACTTTTACAATTACTGTACTACTGTATTAAGTGTGTAAGCTAACTCCATTGACACTTCCTACTGTGATCTTTTTCTTTATACTGTGAATATATTATATTTACTGTGAACCCAATGAAAACGTTCCTTCAGACAAGTAATGTACTTTTTCAGTCATTGGTAGGTGCATTAATTGGCATGGCCAATCACCTGTGCGTCATTTTTCGCGGGCTTGGGGCAGATAGATACGCGCAGGCAATTATCTGCTAATTACTGTCTAACCTTCACGTCATTTAGAGGGAACTCCAGTTAAACTTAATGTTTTAAGCCTCGTATTGCCTCAAAGCAGATGGCATGGGAGGTCAATATTTGTCTGGGCGTCAATTTAAACAACGGATTTGACATGAAGCTTGGTTTTACTTACCGATGGGTGAGTCGCGCTGCTCAATGCTGCCATTTTGAACGGTCTCTTCTGGTTTACGCCTGAATGCTGGTCTCTCTTTTTTCAGCTGAATCTGAGTGAGCAAGGAAAACGACGTTTTAAATAATTCATAATACATAATAGCCTCATGAATTGTTTAAATAATTATACATGGGTCAGTGATATTCACCGAATGTTTCATACCTGGTGTTGCAGGGTCCTGATGCGCACGTTCTGCTTTTCAAGTTTATCTTGCTGGAGTTGGATTCTGTTGACCAGGTCATCAATACGTTTATTCTGAGCTTCCAGCATCCACTGAAAGAAAACAGACAGGTACCCTGTTAGTCTTTCTCCTGTGACATAATTTTAAGTAGCCTATGTTTCTTATAACATAGGAATAGCCCACCACAAAGCCGATATTGTGATCTGTGTTTTTAGACTATAACTATGTGCTTGTACTTTGAATGGGGGCGCATTTCACATAGCCTATCCGAGCACATTCAACAGCTTTTGTAATTTCCAACCAGGTAGTCTGGTCACAATAACGCGGGGGTTTCCATCCCACAAAAAAAGTCAATGTCAGGTCTTATAGCAGCTCCACGTGATCTTTAAATCAAGAGTGACATTTTCCTCTACTGGGCTATGTTCCAAATATCATGGTTTAAATATCATTCACACATTCTGAAACGAATGCGTGCAGTTCCTTTGTCTGGCCAACGTTTAGCACGTAGTCCACGCACTCCAGCACAATAAACACACCCACTGGCATGCCTTCAGACATTGCTTCAGGCTGAATATCTATAAATCCCTTTGAGTCAATGTAAATAATCCCAGACCAACTGTTATTGTCCATCAAAGTGCATCTATTGTCCCCCTCCAGTTGTTCCTCTGAACATCAGTAAATAGGCCATTTGCCAAACTATTATGCATGACTAATGTAGGAGAAAGTATAATACTAGTAGCCTACTGTATTATGCATTACTTAATGTTAATCAATTCATCTATTTGCTGTGGTGTTTTGTTATGTTATTGCAGTAAATTAATAGTAAATTAATATGCCAGGCTGCTCACTGCAAAACGCATTGTATGGTAATGCCTTCATTCAACTGAAGCAATCTAAATTGAAGTGATCAGAAATGAATGGATACAATGGAAACTGCAGAGAAGTAAACTCACAAACGGGGAGACATGCAGCAGTTAGCTTACAGTCTGTCTTGTTAGGAATCTATTTTTATCTCAGGTAATTTGATTCCCTCCTTACCTGAATGATGCGTGCATCGCTGTAGTTGCCTGTGTTGCCCATGTTCATGTCGGGCAGCCCCTCTCCCTGCAGCATGTCATCCATCTTCTCTTCCAGCTTGTTCATCCTCTCATCCACCCTCTTCCTCTCCTGCTGCATCTCCTCTGTCTTCTCCCTCAGCTCGGCCGTCTCGTTGAGCACCTGGACCTCCCTGTCCTCCAGCCCCCGGGCCTTGGCCTTCAACACCTCGCCCTCCGCCTGCAGCCTCTGGCTCTCCTTGCCCAGGTCCGCTGCAGTGCCGTTGAAGACCTTCAGCTTGGCAGTGATATCCCTCATCTGGCCCTTGGTTTTGTCCACATGCTCCTTGAGGCCTTGGCCTAGCTGGAGCAGGCCATGGGCGATCACATTCACGTCGTCCCACGCTGCATACTGCATCTTCTTCTCCTTCCCGCTGGTGGCTGAGCCTCCTCTCCTTTCGAAGGGGTTGCCGGTGGCCATCAGAATAACCAGGCAATGAGTCAGGGTTGCTAGTGTTGTCTTCATTGTTGCCTGATTTCCTTTGTTTGTTCGTTGGCTCAGGTTCTTGGTAGTTTTTTTGTCAGGTGGTTTGCAGAAGCACCCTTCTCTTTCCAGTTTGTTGCTTGAGCTCAAGATCCTACCTCTCTGTGCAGAGCACTTTGGTTTTATACTTTCAGAGCCCTTCAACTCCAGCTGGCTGGCTGATCTGATTGGCTGGCCGAGCAGAGGGGGGAGAGCTGCTCTCAGGTTTCTCCCCCGCTCAGTTAACTCTTTATGTCAAGCGATGGTGTGAGAGGGGAGCAAGGGATGTAACAATGAAGCCAATTTCATCACTACCTGTAAAATACAGTAAACAAAGAGATTTCAGTCAAATTATTATAATTATTAATAATTACTAATTATTGCACATTGACATGCACAGCTGTATAATAAAAGACAGCTTTATGTGCAAACACATCCAACTACTCATAATGTTTCTACTATCACTATACTGTCTCTATCATTCAGTACCCAGAAAAGGGGTTCAGACATGTCAGTGCACTTACATTGACAATCACACAGCTGTATGGTAAAGGATAGATGAACTCACTTTGTGTAATAAACTTGATGACGTAACAAAGAAATGGTTGATATCACTTCAAACAAGAGAGGAAAGCCTATGCTGATTGATACTTTACACCGGTTACTTTGCTGTTGATAATGTTATTGTTATGGTGTGATAATGCTATGGCGTGACAATGCTATGATAACGTTATGGTGCAATTATGTTGCGATAACGGCACGGTGCGATAATGTTACGACAACGCTATGGTGGGATAACGTTGCGATAATGGTAGGACAATGGTACAGTGGGATAATGTTACAATAATGTTATAGTGTGATAATGCTGTGATAATGTTATGGTGTGATAATGTTATGACAATGTTATGGTGTGACTTGAACATAATATAAAAATGACAAGTTACCATTACTTTCTATAAAGAGGTTAGGTAGTTATTACAGGTAAAGCTAAGTGTATGTTATTTTCCGAAACGCTTAAAAATCAGATTATTTATGTGTATGTAACAGTATAACTTTAGTCCGTCCCCTCGCCTGAACCAGGGACCCTCTGCACACATAAATAACAGTCATCCACGAAGCATCGTTACCCATCACTCCACAAAAGCCGCGGCCCTTGCAGAGCAAGTGGAACCACTACTTCGAGGTCTCAAAGCGAGTGACGTCACCGATTGAAACACTATTAGCGCGCACCACCGTTAACTAGCTAGCTATTTCACATCCGTTACACTCACCCCTCTTTTGACCTCCTCCTTTTCCGCAGCAACCAGTGATCCGGGTCAACAGCATCAATGTAACAGTATAACTTTAGTCCGTCCCCTCGCCCATACCCGGGCTCGAACCAGGGACCCTCTGCACACATCAACAACAGTCACCCACGAAGCATCGTTACCCATCGCTCCACAAAAGCCGCAGCCCTTGCAGGGCAAGGGGAACCACTACTTCAAGGTCTCAAAGCGAGTGACGTCACCGATTGAAACGCTATTAGCGCGCACCACCGCTAACTAGCTAGACATTTCACATCGGTTACATGTATGTACATTGGATGGTGCCCACATTGATCGTGCCCCCGCTTATAAATATTTTGGCATCAGGATTGATGAAAAGCTATGTTTCAAAAAGCATATTGATGAGTTAGTTACGAAGTTAAGAATTAAAGAATAAGGATGGGCTTTTATTCAATTTTTGCCTAAAATGACATACCCAAATCTAACTGTCTGTAGCTCAGGCCCTGAAGCAAGGATATACATATTCTTGATACCATTTGAAGGGAAACACTTTGAAGTTTGTGGAAATGTGAAAAGAATTGTGCACTTTCCTCAAACAATAGAATGGTATTCTTTCACTGTAATAGCTACTGTAAATAGGACAGTGCAGTTAGATTAACAAGAATTTAAGCTTTCTGCCAATATCAGACATGTCTTTGTCCTGGGAAATGTTCTTGTTACTTACAACCTCATGCTAATCACATTAGCCTACGTTAGCTCAACTGTCCCACAGGGGACCCACCAATCCCGAATAAGCTTTAAAGGAATAGGGCATGTCTTTCATTAAATAGCAGAAAACAAACAATTCAGTCGACATTTATGCTCGTTATAGATTATGTCAATATCGTCGAATGAATGCAGTTGCCACTGCAATTGAAACCAGTGGACGCAGTTAATAATAGCACACAGTACACATCCATGCTTTCTGTATCAGAAAGTAAGCTGTCCGTCTTTGAAGTCTCGTAGATCGAAGAATTGCGCTATTTGTGTTTATAAAGCCCTCTTACACAAACTTCCACCGTACCTCACTTCATTGTTAACTTACAGAAGTATGAGCTATCAAGACCCGATCTCAGGGAAGGATAACTCTGGAGATCCCTTCGATCTCCACTGAGTCAGGGAAGGATAACTCTGGAGATCCCTTCGATCTCCACTGAGTCAGGGAAGGATAACTCTGGAGATCCCTTCGATCTCCACTGAGTCAGGGAAGGATAACTCTGGAGATCCCTTCGATCTCCACTGAGTCAGGGATGGCTGACTCAGGAGATTCCTTGTGTCTCCAAAGAGTTAGTTAATTTTGCTTTTAGTTTTTTAGCACCTTGTGGAATAATCTAAAACTGGATGATTTGTTGCCTTGAGGGCAATTCATAATATGAAACATAGCTTTTTGTCAATCCAGATGCCCAAATATTTATTATGGCTGATTGAGGATCTTTTTACTGAAGAATGTGTTTGTTTTCTATGATTGTGTTTTGCATCTTTGTTTTGTTTTTCGTAGCGCATTGATGTATATATTTTGGTGAATATTTCTTTAATTACAGCACTCTTCTGTAAAAGAGACCTTGGTCTCAGCATGATAACGGGTTTTTGATAAACAAGGCTTTAATAGCTCAAAATGTTACATTGCATATAAATGTGCATAGATAATAATTTGACAAAATATATCCAGTGTGTGAATAGACATTCTGTCTTGCGTCCTCCATAAAGAAGAATGACTGATTATACTTAGTTAAAGGAAGTCCAGCCAGGTCTATAATTATTGGCCCCTTGATAAAGATGAACAAAACATTTATAATACAAATACTGAGCTATATTGTATGCTAAAAAATATATATGTATTTTCATGTAATCTGACCATAGTACCGGTTCCAATCCAAGTGCCAATGCCGCTTATCAAACTCCAGGCAGTGCTTTGTTCAAATGACATGAAAATAGACACCAGTGGTGGGTTTGGCGTTGAAAAACAGAAGCATATGCAGCGTACCTCATATGGTAAAATATGGTGTTGGATTATTGATGTTATGGGGCTATTTTGCTTCCACTGGTCCTGGGGCCCTTGTTAAGGTTTTGCCAATAATTATGTACCTGACTGTACTTCTTAATAAACTGAATATAATTTCAAGTCTAGATTTGTTTTGAAGCCAGTACAGAGAAAACACAATCGGAGAAACAGCTATTTGAGGCAGCCTAATTGTATGGCTGGGATAAATTGAAGCTGGTTGCGGATGTGTGAGGTCACTGGCACTGTGTTGGACGTCAGGAAGAACGCGCTGTATGATTTGGCCTGAGGTAGTCCTCTGTTAGACTTGCTGTGAGGTAGGAGCAGTGTGAGAATTAGGGGAAAGTTCACGCATAGAAAATGTCCAAGTTAAGGCAATTCCCAACATTCAGATGTAACACCCCAGCACGGAGAGCACGGGGAGCACGTAGGCGATTCATGACCTGGGGCTAGACCACAAAGAAAAGTTAACCCCCTCTTGTCTGCACCGGAGGCTAAGTAGGTGAAAGGTAACCAGCAGACTTCTTACTGTGCTTGGCAGGGAAAATCACTGCAGTTGAACTATAAATCATTACTAACGCTGCTGAAATGTAACAAACATCCGTTAGTTTGATTAAGGATCAGGGAGTTTATGAAGACAGTCAAAGAACAATCATTTTTATACAAAAAATAATATTTTGTTGCCCAATCTTAGGAAGGATATAGATTTACTCTAAATAAGAACCTTTGTAAAACAATTGTTTATACGACTTAGCCTAAGCCAAATGAGTTATCGAATAACATTCATAAGGTCAGAGTAACTGACAGAGACTAGTTGAATGGAAACAGATGTGTTGCTGAAGGCTTTTGAAGAGCCGGAAAAGCTGACAATTATTTGTCTGTGGCAGGAACATGCAAGAAAGAACATTGTAGCCTGTCCACAAACGTGCCGTCATACTGTATCTCAGGACTAGTAATATTGAATAATGTTAACACAAATTGAACTAACATACTCACTGGTTACTGATTACAAATGGAAGGAATGTGTATGTGCTTCTGGGGACATTACCGATGGAGTGAGGAGGGGTCCTTGGAATTTGGGGGTGTAAAAGACAGTGTTGCTTTAGGGGACTGGAAGGGTCCCCAAGCCTTCCACTCCCTTCCTGCTGGAGTATGCAAACCAAGCCATGACTGGGCCTGCTGATGTCTGAGAAACGGCAGGTTTTCTGGAAGCCAGATGGGAGAGGAAGTTGCCCACGACTTACTGTTTGAACATGTAGTTATGCTAGTGTTTCACTGATAGTGTGACTGACGGACTGTGTCACAAACCACAGCATGTTCTAATCACATAATCATTCAGTCAATGTTAAATGTTGGCTTTAAATATGTTTTACAGATGTTACTATATTGCCTATTTTTAGATAGTTTCTTATTTGGGGATGTTTAATTCCCATGGGTACAATATCTTGTTGGCAGTGATTGAGACAGGAAATGACACAAAAGACAGCTGCAATAAGCCAACCTTTCCTGTCTTGGAAATGTCAGTTTGTTACTACAGTGTAATTACCATTCCACAATGAAACATGTACTTTGAATTAATACCTCAAGCCCTGTTTTTATCATAAGTGACTGTCAGAGTGTAATGATTAAGTTGTTTCCATGAAGAATCACCTTACTCTTTAACATGGTTGTACCTAACCAAACAAGATTCAATTGATTTCAGTATTATTTACATTATGGAAGAGAACCAGCATACACAATATAAACCAAGGAAGGAAGGACTCAATATTCTCTGTCAATAGTTATATGCAGGACATTCCTAGGAGACTGGCTAAACAGGGGTTTTAACTAAGAAAAGTCAATGATGCTGGAGGCTATGGGAATTTGGCGCCTTCCAGCCGTCTGTGACTGATCATCACCCGAACCACACCTACAGCTGCTTATTCAATTCCAAAATGGCCGCTCTCTCAGCATGACGACCTTTTACCTAGATTCTAAATGCAGAACATCTGTATGGCCCACTGAAGTCCAACAGTCATTCACATATAGGGAAGGATGGATACCACATGCTCAGAATGAATGCTGAAATGGTGGACCCCGGTTTCCATGAATACGAGATTGTCTTTATTTGTTTAAACTTTGTTTCAACATTTTTACACATGTATTTTTTTTCCTTACAATGTACACTGGACAAACTGTTCAAAAATAACATCTTATATTAGAATTGAGTAACTAAGAAATTAATTGATATTCAATGGATGGAATCACTCCATTGGATTCATTTTCCTAATTTCTGTCAAATGACTAATGCTGTATTGTCAGGAAGTGACCTACCTAGGTATGTAGCTAAATATACAGAAAGCTGACAAAATAAAGGAATCACCAACATAAAGTGTCTTAATAGGGCATTGGGCCACCACAAGAGCTTCCATGTTTTATTTAACTAGGGAAGTCAGTTAACAAATTCTTATTTACAATGACGGCCTACCCCGGCCAAACCCTATGGGACTCCCAATAACGGCCCGGTTGTGATACAGCCTGGAATCGAACCAGGGTCTGTAGTGACACCTCAAGCACTGAGATGCAGTGCCTTAGATCGCTGCACCACTTCAATGCGCCTTGTCATAGATTCTAGTAGTGTCTATATCGGAGAGATGCGACAATATTCTTGCATAAGAAATTCCATCATTTGTTGTTTTGTTGATGGTGGTGGAAAACACTGTCTCAGGTGCCGCTCCAGAATCTCAAATAAGTGTTCAATTGGTTTGAGATCTGGTGACTGAGACACACATACCCTTTAAACATTCTATGCTCCTTTGAGACCTCTGTTTCAGAGTCAGTCTCTTCCAGCCATGGTAGCCAAAATAATGGGCCACTGGGCGTTTATATACATTATCCAAAGCATGATGGGATGTGAATTGCTTAATTAACTCAGGAACCACACCTATGTGGAAGTACCTGCTTTCAATATACTTTGCATCCCTCATTTACTCATATGTACTCATACTTTAAATTCTTTGGGACTGGGGGGCAGTATTGAGTAGCTTGGATAAAAAGGTGTACATAGTAAACTGCCTGCTACTCAGAAATAAAAATCACTGGATGTTTTGGAACTACTGACATTTTTGGATATAAATATGAACTTTATCAAACAAAACATACATGTACTGTGTAACATGAAATCCTTTGAGTGTCATCTGATGAAGATCATCAAAGGTGAGTGATTCATTTTATCTCTATTTCTGCTTTTTGTGACTCCTCTCTTTGGCTGGAAAAATGTACTAGGTACTAGGTACTGACCTAACATAATCATTTGGTGTGCTTTCGCAGTAAAGCCTTTTTGAAATCGAACACTGTGCCTGGATTTACAACAAGTTTATCTTTAAAATGGTGTAAAATACTTGTATGTTGGAGGAATTTTAATTATGGGATTTCTGTTGAATTTGGCGCCATGCAATTTCACTGGCTGTTGGCGAGGTGGGACGCTACCGTCCCACATATCCCAGAGAAGTTGATTTGGCAGTTACCCGTATATTTTGTCTCGTGATGACAAGACGTAACATCTCCTTCCTCAGTACTTGCAGTGGCTCTGCATTCAATGATGTTGGAGGCAGTTTATGGTAGATAAATTAACATAAAATTATCTGGCAACTGCTCTGGTGGACATTCCTGCAGTCAGCGTGCCAGTTGCACGCTCCCTCAAAACCTGAGACATCTGTGGCATTGTGTTGTGTGACAGAACTGCACAATTTAAAGTGGCCTTTTATTGGCCTTGTGCACCTGTGTAATGAGCATGCTGTTTCACCAGCTTCTTGATATGTCACTCCTGTCAGGTGGATGGATTATCTTGGCCATTTGTGAGAAGATCTTAGTGAGAAATGCTCACTAACAGGGATATAAACTAATTTGTGCACCAAATTTGAGCTAAATAAGCTTTTTGTGCGTACGGAAAATGTCTGGGATTTTTTATTTCAGCTCATGAAACATGGAACCGACACTTTACATGTTGCGTTTATATTTTTGTTTGTGTATTTCACAATTGTTGATGGTATAACTACCCAATAATTGTATTATTTTGTCTAGTATAGGATCGATGAATGATCTAATTGACTCATTTTGTAAATGAAAAACATCCTAAGATTACAAAACTGTTGTTCAGGTTCAAATGGCACATGACGTTCTGGTGTGTCAGTGCTCATTTTGTGGTGCTGGGAATACAAAAACATTTACACAGGCAGCCCAATTCTGATAATTTCCCCCCTAATTGGTCTTTTGAACAAGCACATTAGATCTTTTCACGTAAGTCCTTTTTCAGAGCTGATCTGATTGGTCAAAATACCAATTAGTGAAAGAAAAAATCAGAATTGGGCTGCCTGTGTAAACGCAGCCTTAGTTATTGGCATATATCACTCCTCTTCTCTCCACCATGATAGCTGATGTGTGGTGAGCGGTCTGGCACAAAATGGTTGCCGTGCATCACCCAAATGGGTGCTAGACATTGGTGGTGGAAGAAGTGAGTTTCCTACCTTATAATGCAGAACCTACTGTAGGTGGAAAGGAGCTATATAAATGCAATCAATTATTATTATTACTGATACAAATGTGCAGAGCTAATTGGGGATATTTTAGTACCGGTAAATTGATTATTTGCATAGTGTAAGTTGGAGGGTCATGCAAGGAAAAGCACCCATTTGTAGCAGTAATCCATGCCAATCTATACAACAATTCGGAAGAGGCCGAGGAGCCGCATCCGTGGTTGTCCCACTGCTCTATCCTCAGTCTAAATACCACATCACATTCAAGCCAGGACTGGTTTTCCCCTCATCCCGAGAGATGAGAAATATTTAATATGAAGCAAGCAGCAGTGGATAGAGAAAGGATTTCCTGTGAGGGCTCAGCAGATGCTGTCTATCTTGGACGGGAACGGTCCCCGGTGTATAGGAACCCACCTCAGAGGCTCTGCTTCTTTATGAGTTCATTGTGCCAAACTTCCTCTCAGCTTTGCTTTTGTAACCTCTTGTGCTCCTCCTACTAAAGTCCATATGTGAGGCATGTAACATGCTCCGTTCTTTAAAAATGTAACCTAGGTCACAGAATATGTACAGTACATACACTGAGTGTACAAAACATTAAGGAACACCTGCTCTTTCAATGACATAGACTGACCAGGTGGATTCAGGTGAAAGCTATGAATCCTTATTGATGTCACTTGTTAAATCTACTTCAATCATTGTAGATGAAGGGGAGGAGACACGTTAAAGAAGGATTTTTAAGCCTTGAGACAACTGAGACATGTATTGTGTATGTGTGCCATTCAGAGGGTGAATGGGTAAGACAAAATGTCTAAGTGCCTTTGAATGGGGCATGGTAGTAGGTAGTAGGTTTGTGTTAAGAATTGCAATGCTGTTGAGTGTTTTACTCAACAGCTTCCTGTGTGTATCAAGAATGGCCCACCACCCAAAAGATGTCCAGTTGACACAACTGTGGGAAGCATTGGAGTCAACATGGTCCAGCATCCCTGTTGAATACTTTCGACACCTTGTAGAGGTGAACAGAATAATCCTTTTTTTTTGTCATATCCAATTGTTTAGTAGCTACTATCTTGTCTCATTGCTACAACTCCCGTATGGGCTCGGGAGAGACAAAGGTTGAAAGTCATGCGTGCTCCGATACACAACCCAACCAAGTGCCCCACTTAACACAGCACCATCCAACCCGGAAGCCAGCCGCACCAATGTGTCGGAGGAAACACCGTGCACCTGGCAACCTTGGTTAGCGTGCACTGCGCCTGGCCCGCCACAGGAGTCGCTGGTGCGCGATGAGACAAGGTTATCCCTACCGGCCAAACCCTCCCTAACCCAGACGACGCTAGGCCAATTGTGCGTTGCCCCACGGACCTCCCGGTTGCGGCCGGTTACGACAGAGCCTGGGCACGAACCCAGGGTCTCTGGTGGCACAGCTGGCACTGCAGGACAGCACAATTAACTACTGAGCCACCCGGGAGGCCCCGGGAATAATCCAAATTTAACCGTATAGGATATCTTTTCAGTTTTTAATGTGAGGATATGAGTGAATTCATATTCGCAATACTTGTCTAAACTCTGGGAGTACTGACATGACGTTGCATCCAATTATGTAAAAAGAATCACAACGATACTTATAACTTTGCAAAATACCAAGACGGTGCAACATCTTAATATGAATAATATAGTACCATACCACCCTTCTTTCACACAGCTTACTATGCCATGTGCCTCAGCAGAATGTGCCTGTCAGCCTGTCCTTCTCTGTCCTTAGATGCAATCACCTCACACACCTTAGCTAAGAATAATTAGGATTCATAATAGTGATTACAATTCTTTGTATAAAAGCCATACAAAGTCTGAAATCATTGCATGTGCATTTTGAGTGACCTCTGTCTTTTTGACCCAATGGAGGGTTTTGAAAAAAAGACAATGCGTTTTCTGGTAAAGTCATTTTTTCTCTCCCCAATTTCGTGGTATCCAATTGGTAGTTACAGTCTTGTCCCATCGCTGCAACTCCCGTACTGACCCTGGAGAGGCAAAGGTCAAAGCCATGCTTTCTCTGAAGCACAACCCAATCGCACCGCTTAACCCAGAAGTTAGCCGCACCAATGTGTCAGAAGAAACACTGTACACCTGGCAACCATGTACTGCGCCCGGCCCTCCACAGGAATTCGCTAGAGTGCGATTGGACAAGGACATCCCTGCCAGCCAAACCCTGCCCTAACCCGGATGACCCTGGGTCAATTGTGCAGCAGTCTCCCGGTCGCAGCTGGCTGCAACAGAGTCTGGACTCGAACCAGGATCTCTAGTGGCACAGCTAGCACTGTGAGACAGTGCCTTAGACCACTGCGCCACTCGGGAGGCCCTGGGACCTGCTTGGTGGTATTTGCATGGATGCAATGGCTGTGTGTGCACAGCAGCGATGCTCTGTCCCAGGGTCACCTCCAATGTCACTGGCTGATTCATTAAGGGATGACACAGGTTTGGTATGCCTGAACATGGCATGGGCCAATTCAGCATGCACCCTGCATGCTCAGAGGTTGCCTAACGGTCAACCGCTTTGGGCCAGTGACTGAAAGGCTGCTGGTTTGTATCCCTGAGTTGACTAAATGAAAAATCTGTTGATATACCATTGAGCAAGGCATTTAACCCTAGTTGCTCTGGATAAGAGTGTTGGCCAAATCAGGGTTTCCCAAACTTGGTCCTGGGGCCCCCCCTGGGTGCATTTTTTTTTTTTCCCTCTAACACTACACAGCTGATTCAAATAACCAACTCATCATCAAGCCTTTGATTATTAGCCTTTATTAGTGCTAGGGCAAAAACCCAAAACCTGTGCTAAATTACAAAAATGTACTGTAAAATGTAAATGTTGGTGTCTTTTCATGTTCCAGCTTCTTAGAAAGAGATCAGAGATGAAGATTCTGCTGGTTGCATACATATACATAGACAGCACAGTAGGTTAGTGGCACCTTAATTGGGGAGAACTGGCTCGTGGTAATGGTATGGTTTTCATGTGGTTGATGCCATTCCATTTGCGCTGTTCCGAACATTATTATAGACAGGAATATGATCTAGGGAGTTTTTTCTAGTCACTGTGCTTCTACATCTGCATTGCTTGCTGTTTGGGGTTTTAGGCTTCAGGCAGCGCAGAGGACACAGTTCATCGGCTTCATCACAGCAGTGTTTACTAAAGAAGAGAGTCTCTTTTTTACACTCCCCATAGCACAAAAACAGGTCTAACAATAACAGCAACATGTCTGACCCTGCCTTGTGGCTCCAACAGGCAGTCGCTCTTTGCACCTGCTATTTGCACTGCCACTTTGTTGAGTAGTGGGAATTGTGGGAAATTGACCCAACATATGCGACGTGGGGGACTGCACCTTTGAAAATAAATGGTTCTAGATTTCATTGACCTATCCTCGTGCTATTTGTATGAGCTAGTGAAAAGTGAAAAGTCTGAGTGCTATGAGGAAATTATTTGTTTCTGTGGCTGGTATTGTAGTCCTAAAGCTCTCTTTCTCATTCCCACTGTCTGTTATGGTCACAGTAATCTCGGTTAACCCAGATCCAAAGTCTTGCGAAATTGGTCAGACACTCAATTAATTTCTGGGTCCATACTTGTTAAGAGAAGAGAGTGAACACGGATTGGAACCAGAACGAAGAGCTTCAGCCTCTCTCTTTGCAAGTTAGGGACAAGTCTATGTGCAAAATGTCCCCTCCCCTTCCGAAATTCGAAAGATACTAACACCTGTGAAATCGTGATTTGTCCAAAGCAACGGAACTAATGGTGCTAGTTGTCTCATGCATCACGTTGTGGCATGACAGATCTACGGTAACATTTATGTTATGTTATGTCTGTCCACTAGAGATTATGGTCACACATGTTGAGGACATACACACGTTCTCTTCCCCATTGTTAATGTCCTCATGCACACAGGATCGAAGTTGGATGCTTTAGGCTGAAGTTATTTTCAGGTTATTGGGCTAGTAAAAGTTCACCACATCCTAATTTGGAATTTCCTGTGCATGAAATGGCGTCAATGGAAATGAGTGTTCCTGCATCTGTTTTTGTTTCTTTTTGTCTTTCGACTTAATTAATGTGCTTTGCTTATGCCCCCATCTGTGTGAGCTTGCACCCCATCTTGGAGCTTAATTTAAACAGGTTGTGCTGCAATTAGTGGCAGGAAATGGATGCTCTCTGCTTAAGGGTGCACTGCAGTTTAGAGAAGCAGTGAATGTCCGCTAGTTTCCTCGGAGGTGATTGTCTGAAGGCCTTTCTCTGTGGTCCCAAGGGCCCCATTAGTAAATGTGAGCACCTTGACCGTGGTCACTGTCAGGGCAGTAAATTAGAGGCCCCTCTTCCCCACGAGGTCCCCTGACCCAACCACAGCATGGGGGGCTATCCTTAAGCCGACCTGTTTGTCGTGCCAAGTGTCTGATGGAGACTTTTTATAATCACCCCTAGCGTAGTGGCCATCTCTTGGTCGGATGAAGCTAGTCTTACATAAATGAATCTCCATTTGACAATCTTCATTAGACAATCGTCATTGTACATCATGACTTTTAATTAAGTCTCCAAGGTCTGTGATACAATAGTTAGATATAGCATAGGGTGTTCAACATTGGTTAATCAAGGACCAGAGTGTGGGCCTATGCTGTTTTTGTTTGCTATTGCCTTATAATTACGTTGAAGCTTGGGCAACCAGTTTTGTGGACTGCTATTAAATCTAATGAATTGCCAAGGACAAAAGAAGAGGAGTTGTACCTCTGAATGTACAAACCTCATATGCAGAGAGCACAGTAAACATTACTTCACGAGATAACTTGTCTCAACAAGAACATCAGCTCCAGCGGTCGGCATTGTATTGTTGACTATGAAATACCCTGCAGACAAGTCACCCAGCTGTTTTTTCCCCTGCTCTGTACAAGTAGATGCCTTGAAGGCCTGTAGACAAAGAGGACAAGAGAGACAAGAGGCCTTGGTATGGAGCTGTTTGGGGGGTGGGGAGATGGAGAGAGGAAAAAACACCTGCCACCCACTGATCGAGATGGTTCACTTAGGAGTGGTGTGGTGTGATGAGAAGTTAGCTGACACCTTTTTGTTTTCACCCCTTTTGGAAATGATGTTGTTGACTGAATCCCAAATCACACCTGAAGACATCGGTCAAAATCATGAAATTTGCCTGCGAGAGTAGCAAGCGTTAATTCACATACACTGTTTAACATATGCCAGCATAATTGTCTTGAAAATCCATGATAAACAGTTGTATTTTCTCTCAAAATCTGAATTCCTCAAATTTTCCAGCCATAGCCTGCCTAAGCTATATATAGTGCATTCTGAAAGTATTCAGACCCCTTGACTTTTTCTACATTTTGTTACGTTACAGCTGTCATGTATACTCCCTCTCCGGCCTCTAGGTCACCGGGCTGCTGACGCACACCTGTCACCATCGTCTCGTGTGCCTCAAAACACTCACCTGGACTCCACCACCTCCTTGATTATCTTCCTGATATCTGTCACTCCCCTTGGTTCTTTCCTCAGGTGTTATTGACTCTGTTTCATGTTGGTGCGTTGTTTGTGTTTCGTGTTCATTGTTTATTTTATTTATTAAAACACTCCCGGTATTTGCTTCCCGACTCTCAGCGCACTCGTCACAACAGCCTCATTCTAAAATTGATTAAATATTTTTTCTCATCAATCTTCACACAATATCACATAATGACAAAGCAAAAACAGGTTTTTAGAAATGTTTGCAAATGTATTAAAAATAAAAAAACTTCGATATCACATTTATGTAAATATTCAGACCCTTTTCTCAGTACTTGTTGAAGCACCTTTGGCAGCAATTTTCTCCCATTCTTCTCTGCAGATCCTCTCAAGCTCGGTCAGGTTGGATGGGGAGCATCTCTGCTTTTTATTGATCATAACCTGATCAGGAAAACTTTGGGCTCTTTTTCCTGGTCAAGACCCATTAACCTAAAAAGTGGGGTAAACTCACGCAACCTAGTTGTTTTGTAAGTTTAAATATTATTTCAGAATGAACACCAAATATTTAGCCCTATGCCTTCCACCCGCCTGCCTTCTGAGAAATGACCATGCACAGGATGCCAGATGATACTATGTCTTCCACCCGCCTGCCTTCTGAGAAATGACCATGCACAGGATGCCAGATGATACTGTCTTCCACCCGCCTGCCTTCTGAGAAATGACCATGCACAGGATGCCAGATGATACCATGTGTTATTGGACCCAGTTTTTGAAGTCCATGCATAGCTTGGCAAAAGTTGATCCGGTCCATTTGTAAATGTATGCCAGTGAGAAGGGCCGTAATAGTAAATCACTTTGGGTTTCAACTTTGTAGAATACATTGTAGAATAATAGCCACCCTTTGCCTTGATGACAGCTTTGCACATTCTCTCAACCAGCTTCTCCTGGAATGCTTTTCCAACAGTCTTGAAGGAGTTCCCACATACGCTGAGCACTTGTTGGCTGCTTTTCCTTCACTCTGCGGTCCGACTCATCCCAAACCATCTCAATTTGGTTGAGGTCGGGGGATTGTGGAGGCCAGGTCATCTGATGCAGCACTCCATCACTCTCCTTCTTGGTAAAATAGCCCTTACACAGCCTGGAGGTGTGTTGGGTCATTCTCCTGTTGAAAACCAATGATAGTCTTACTAAGCCCAAACCAGATGGGATGGCATATCGCTGCAGAATGCTGTGGTAGCCATTCTGGTTAAGTGTGCATTGAATTGTAAATAAATCACAGACAGCGTCACCAGCAAAGCAACCCCACACCATAAAACCTCCTCCTCCATGCTTTACGGTGGGAAATACACATGCGGAGATAATCTGTTCACCCACACCGCGTCTCACAATGACACGGTGGTTGGAACCAAAAATATCCAATTTGGACTCCAGACTAGAGGACAAATTTAAACCGGTCTAATGTCCATTGCTTGTGTTTCTTGGCCCAGGCAAGCCTCTTCTTCTTAATGGTGTCCTTTAGTAGTGGTTTCTTTGCAGCAATTCGACCATGAAGGCCTGATTGACACAGTCTCCTCTGAACAGTTGATGTTGAGATGTGTCTGTTACTTGAACTCTGTGAAGCATTTATTTGGGCTGCAATTTCTGAGGCTGGTAACTCTAATGAACTTATCCTCTGCAGCAGAGGTAACTCTGCATCTTCCTTTCCTGTGGCAGTCCTCATGAGAGCCAGTTTCATCATAGCACTTGATGGTTTTTGCGACTGCGCTTTCCGCATTGACTGACTGTAGCTCCCTCCAGTAACCATGAGCACAACCGTTCCTTGATTTTAACTGGCGGCTTTATTCTGTAGTTTTAGTCAGAATTGTCACCTTCTGTGAGAACTATAAAGTAAATTAAAATACAGTTAAGCACACTCTTACAACTTTCTTGTGTTATGAGTGACTTATTAGCTTGATATGGTTCTGGTTAATTCTGGTTCTGGTTAGTGTTTATTGGATTATTTCACTGTAGGGCCTCTAGCCCTGCTCACTATACCTTATCCAACCTTTCAGTTCCACCACCCACACATGCGATGACATCACCTGGTTTCAATGATGTTTCTAGAGACAATATCTCTCATCATCACTTATTAATACCTAGGTTTACCTCCACTGTATTCACATCCTACCATACCTTTGTCATTGCCTGCATCCGTAATGGGTCAGCGGTCAAACGACCTCCACTCATCACTGTCAAACGTTCCCTGAAACACTTCAGCGAGCAGGCATTTCTAATCGACCTGGGTATCCTGGAAGGATATTGATCTCATCCCGTCAGTAGAGGATGCCTGGTTATTGTTTTTAAATGCCTTTCTCACCATCTTAAATAAGCATGCCCCATTCAAGAAATTTAGAACCAGGAACAGATATAGCCCTTGGTTGTCTCCAGACCTGACTGCCCTTAACCAACACAAAAACATCCTATGGCGATCTGCATTAGCATCGAACAGCCCCCGTGATATGCAACTTTTCAGGGAAGCTAGAAACCAATATATACAGACAGTTAGAAAAGCCAAGGCTATTTTTTTCAAGCAGAAGTTTGCTTCCTGCAACACAAACTCAAAAAGGTTCTGGGACACTGTAAAGTCCATGGAGAATAAGAACACCTCCTCCCAGCTGCCCACTGCACTGAAGATAGGAAACACTGTCACCACCAATAAATCCACTATAATTGAGAATTTCAATAAGCATTTTTCTACGGCTGGCCATGCTTTCCAACTGGCTACCCCTATCCCAGTCAACCGCACTGCACCTCCCACAGCAACTCGACCAAGCCTTCCCCATTTCTCCTTCTCCCAAATCCAGTCAGCTGATGTTCTGAAAGAGCTGCAAAATCTGGACCCCTACAAATCAGCCGGGCTAGACAATCTGGACCTTTTCTTTCTAAAAAATTATCTTACGAAATTGTTGCCACCCCTATTACTAGCCTGTTCAACCTCTCTTTCGTGTCGTCTGAGATTCCCAAAGATTGGAAAGCAGCTGCGGTCATCCCCCTCTTCAAAGGGGGGGACACTCTTGACCCAAACTGCTACAGACCTATATCTATCCTACCCTGCCTTTCTAAGGTCTTCGAAAGACAAGTCAACAAACAGATTACCGACCATTTCGAATCCCACCATACCTTCTCCGCTATGCAATCTGGTTTCAGAGCTGGTCATGGGTGCACCTCAGCCACGCTCAAGGTCCTAAACGATATCTTAACCGCCATCGATAAGAAACAATACTGTGCAGCCGTATTCATTGACCTGGCCAAGGCTTTTGACTCTGTCAATCACCACATCCTCATCGGCAGACTCGACAGCCTTGGTTTCTCAAATGATTGCCTCGCCTGGTTCACCAACTACTTCTCTGATAGAGTTCAGTGTGTCAAATCGGAGGGTCTGTTGTCCGGGCCTCTGGCAGTCTCTATGGGGGTGCCACAGGGTTCAATTCTTGGACCGACTCTCTTGTCTGTATACATCAATGATGTCGCTCTTGCTGCTGGTGAGTCTCTGATCCACCTCTACACAGACGACACCATTCTGTATACCTCTGGCCCTTCTTTGGATACTGTGTTAACAACCCTCCAGGCGAGCTTCAATGCCATACAACACTCCTTCCGTGGCCTCCAATTGCTCTTAAATACAAGGAAAACTAAATGCATGCTCTTCAACCGATCGCTGCTTGCACCTGTCCGCCTGTCCAACATCACTACTCTGGACGGCTCTGACTTAGAATATGTGGACAACTACAAATACCTAGGTGTCTGGTTAGACTGTAAACTCTCCTTCCAGATTCACATCAAACATCTCCAATCCAAAGTTAAATCTAGAATCGGCTTCCTATTTCACAACAAAGCATCCTTCACTCATGCTGCCAAACATACCCTCATAAAACTGACCTTCCTACCGATCCTGGACTTCGGCGATGTCATTCACAAAATAGCCTCCAATACCCTACTCAACAAATTGGATGCAGTCTATCACAGTGCCATCCGTTTTGTCACCAAAGCCCCATATACTACCCACCACTGCGACCTGTGCTCTCTCGTTGGCTGGCCCTCGCTTCATACTCGTCGCCAAACCCACTGGCTCCAGGTCATCTACAAGACCCTGCTAGGTAAAGTCCCCCCTTATCTCAGCTCGCTGGTCACCATAGCAGCACCCACCTGTAGCACACGCTCCAGCAGGTATATCTCTCTGGTCACCCCCAAAACCAATTCTTCCTTTGGCCGCCTCTCCTTCCAGTTCTCTGCTGCCAAAGACTGGAACAAACTACAAAAATCTCTGAAACTGGAAAAACTAATCTCCCTCACTAGCTTTAAGCACCAGCTGTCAGAGCAGCTCACAGATTACTGCACCTGTACATAGCCCATCTATAATTTAGCCCAAACAACTACCTCTTTCCCTTCTGTATTTATTTATTTAGCTCCTTTGCACCCCATTATTTCTCTCTACTTTGCACATTCTTCCACTGCGAACCAACCATTCCAGTGTTTTACTTGCTATATTATATTTCCTTCGCCACCATGGCCTTTTTATGCCATTACCTCCCTTATCTCACCTCACTTGCTCACATTGTATATAGACTTTTTTTCTACTGTATTATTGACTGTATGTTTGTTTTACTCCATGTGTTGTTGTTGTATGTGTTGAACTGCTTTGCTTTATCTTGGCCAGGTCGCAATTGTAAATGAGAACTTGTTCTCATCTTGCCTACCTGGTTAAATAAAGGTGAAATAAAAATAAATAACTGAAGTGCTTACATACATGAAACAGTTTAGCCGGAGCTATAACAGTATCAGATTAAACACATGAATAACGGAAAAATACATTGGCTGCTTATTACAGAAGGGGGGAAATCAAACTTCACACTAATTATTCCTGGCATGAATTCACACTTCATCCTTAATTATTATAACGTTACCATCCTAACATACACACTTCAACCTTTACGAACTACATCCGAAGACATGAAAACTTAGCTAACACAGCACGGGATTGCCTTCACTCCAAAGGTGTGTTGCTACAATAATAATCCCCATTACAAAGGTTCTTAGCCACATAGTTGCGCTTGTCTTATCATTTCCACCGCATAGCGAACACGTAAAAAATTCAAACAAAAAACAACATAGACTTACAGTTTGTCAGTTACACTGACCTTCACATCTTAAAGTAATGATCTATTGTTTCTCTTTGCTTATTTGAGTTGTTCTTGCCATAATATGGACTTGGTCTTTTACCATATAGGGATATCTTCTCTGTACCCCCCTACCTTGTCACAACACAACTGACTGGCTCAAACGCAATAAGGAAAGAAATTCCACAAATGAACTTTTAAGAAGGCACAACAGCTGTTAATTGAAATTCCAGGTGACTACCTCATGAAGCTGGTTGAGAGAATGCCAAGAATATACAAAGCTGTCATCAAGGCAAAGTGTGGCTATTTGAAGAATGTAAAATATATTTTGATTTGTTTACCACTTTTTTTGGTTACATGATTACATGTGTTATTTCATAGTTTTGATGTCTTCACTATTATTCTACAATGTAGAAAATAGTCAAAGTAAAGAAAAACCCTTGAATGAGTAGGTGTTCTAAAACTTTTGACCGGTAGCGTAGGTCATTATTTGTGTCGAGCTGTTGATCCACAGAACAGGTGCATTGCTGTACTAGTCTAGACAAGTCCTTTCTGTCATCCTTTTAACCTACTTTTCAAAATGGTTTCCACATTTGCCAAATGCCCTCTCTTGAACAAGACACAGCATTGTGATAAAGTTACATAAGAGCTCACATTGTGAAAATAATGAATCAGATAATCATCATCATTTACCAAAAGTCAACAAAAATCACATTTGATCGGATAAGAAGAATGAGACATTCAAAAGCATGAAAGGCAATGACAGACAACGGAGTTCAGACAAATGATTTAAAGGAATATGTGACACCGTGTCACAGTATCCGGAAGCATAATAATGTCACTCAATATCAATTTAGATGACATTCATAAATGACCATTTTGGTCTCTCAAGACGATAGCACAAACAGTACATCCATCTACAGTAGTTGTTGGAAATAGGTCAGACGTAAGAGTTAGGCTACAGAATAGAGTGTTTTCACCAAGAACCAACCAGAGGTGTTGAAAAGGTACACAGCAAAGGGAATACTTTGAGATCACTCAAACTGCCCACTGAGACTAGAATTCAAACCAGCACTGCAGAAAAATACTGTTAGTGCACTTCACAACTTAAACAATCCAAAACAATCCAAAACAATCCAAAACACATCCAAAACACACTTGCATTTTGATGAAAAGTTGTATTTTTTTTGCAGTCTTTGAATGTTTGCTTGTATCTGGCCCTAAATATTGCAAACAGGGAGTTTGAGTTCTGTATGGTAGTGATTTTTCATGTCACAAATTGGTGTAAAAATAACTCTGTGGCAGTAAACAAAATTCCATCGAGACCACACCGAAAATAGTCCTCCTGGAATTAAACTAGGAACGATGCTTCCCTCTACTGGACATGAGCTAACTCAACATGAACTTGACATTTCATCATTACAAATAACTCAGTAACAGTAACAGGGTAGTTGTGTGACATGTTAGAACTATTTGGCAACTCAGACAGAAAATGGTTTAAACTTCCGCAATGATAGTTTATCAATAAACATTAAAAAATAAAAAGGTAGGCTAAATGTTTGCAGAAATTATAGTAAATAAGATTTGAGCATAAAGTATTTGATTTAAGATTCTGGAGCACTGAAACTCTACATTAGGGTATGGCTAAGGGCTATAAGGACAAGCTAAAAAATAACACATCTACCCTGAAGAAAGCTAGTCCACACAGCAACACATTAGGGCAGGGTTTACCACTGTCCTGGTGCCACCCCTGGGTGCACGTTTTAGTTTTTGCCTTACACTACACAACTGCTTCAAACAATCAGTGTTATTTGAAACAGCTGTGTAGTGCTAGGGCAAAAACCAAAACATGCACCCAGGGAGGGTGCCCAGGACAGTTTGGAAAACCCTGAACAAGGGAATTTAGGAAATGTTTGGCACTTGCCATTAACACTATGATACAATTGATAAACAGACTGGGGATAGTCTAACAAAATTGGATACATCAATGTCAGCACGATACTGTAGTATGGCCAATACCCTATGTTACCACAGCATCATACAGCCTTCCTTACCTGAAGTCAACCCTGATGTGAAGTCTATCATGGAACCCTTGCAAGCCACCCTGATCTCACGAGCTTACATGAATGGTTCGCTGCACGAGACCAGTGAAACCATTGTGAGATCATGGTGGTTTGCGAGGCTACAATGCTCTACAATCATTCTAGATATTGGAGCAGTAAGGACGTTAAGATTCGGTCAGGCAACAAAACCAGGCCTATCTGAAACAGCAAAGTGTTCCACGATGTACAAACTGATCACATTCCTCTTAATAAATATTTCAATCTAATGACCATACAATATTTCTACAGTGGCACTGGTCCACTGCGTACTCCTATAGTCCAAGTACAGGCTGAAGTTCATCCATGCCTCACCTACCCATCCCTGTAGATCTGAAACTATTAATAGGTGTAAGCAACATGGTGAAGATTTCATCCAATCCAATTTTTCGAAATCTACCCAGGGGGCATGTTTCAGTTTGAAATTCAAAACGCAGAAGAACATTCCAGAGACAATTTAAAGTACATCACATGGTTCCAGTGATGACAGCTTCTACTTCATTCCCTGCACTTCAAATTCAGCAACTGTATTTTTTTTTTGCAGTACTAGGTGTGAATTGTATGTCGTAATAGGATAAGCCAAATCACAAGTTGGCATAATACTATATTCTAGAAAAGAGAGTACATTAAAATAAACTACCAAGTACAGATCTCAGAACACGTCTACACATGTTGGCCATTGAACAGAAAAATGACAAATCTTCACCTTGAACAACATTTTATTTCATTAACTTTGCACAAGTGAGATGTGGGGCCATTTTCAGGTGTACTGATGGGGTGTGATCGCCACAGGCTTTCGTTTGGCATCTCATATCTTCCCGGGCCACTGCAAGGAAAGAGGTGGGAATTAATTAATTTATGCACATAGCTACCACTTTGAAAAAGCTAAATAACAGAACCAAGGACATAACATGACCTCAACTTGTCCCTGGGATGATACACATGGAAGTAGAACTGAATGATTTCCCTACACCATTATTTACATACTATGAAGCAGTAATTTTAGTGGTTGAAGTGAGTCGTTTGAGTTCCCTCGAGGGCCACGGTGCCAAGAACATTACATCAGTGAGTGTACTTGCACTGGTGGCAGTCTAAAAGCCCTACTTGGGCTCCTGAGTGACGCAGTGGTCCAAGGCACTGCATCCGTGTTAGAGGCGTCACTACAGACACCCTGGTTCGATTCTAGGCTGTATCACAACCGTCCGTGATTGGAAGTCCCATAGGGTCGGCGCACAATTGCCCCAGCGTCATCCGGGTTTGGCTGGTGTAGGCCTTCATTGTAAATAAGAATTTGTTCTTAACTGACTTGCACCGTTAAATAAAAATAAATAAAACACACCATGATTAACTGAACCAGGTGTGATAAGGTTAAAGCAAAACCATGTGCACACAACTGCTTTCTAGGAGTACATTTGAAGGCCCTGACTATACTTGAAATCGAAGTTCAGGTTAAAAGGGAAAAATTCAGTTGAAAAAGATTGCAAAAAAATATGTTAAAGTATTCCCCCAATTAAAAAAATGTTAATACTTAATACGGTTGTTTCTACATAAAAAGGTATGAAATTATTCCAAATACAATTTTGTTTTGGGCTTACTTGAGGTCAATTTGCAGTGTAAAAATTATTATAATTATGTTTAGGCCGCTCGACTATCTGCTCTGACAAATCGGCCCGTGGCTTAATCTAGTTGCCTGCTCCAGCTTTGTATGAACAATAATACACACCTATCGTAGCCTCCTGGCTTCCCTTTCAGACTCCAGAAGTGTCAACACATCACCTTCTCTGACTGGCCCCTTCACATTCCTGATGATGGACCGGTTGCTGTCATCCATGAACTCCACACGGACCTGAAAGAGAAAGGCAGGATACATTAGAACAGGGTTTCACCAAACTAGGGATTGCAAGAGAATCTGCGCTTGGTTCATATAACCGAGGTTAAGTCAGTAACCTCCGGTAGCTGCTAGATGCGGTTGTAATAAACAGTGGTTTTAGTTTTATTCCTACAAAATGTGGCTCCATCTTTTGAATGGTTTAAGCTACAAAATATGACCCATCACGGAAAGAATCAAATTAACATTGGGGTCATGATTTACAGTTAAAACCATAACTAGGGTGTTAGCATCCATCGTTTGTCGCGTCACCTGTGATAAATCGTTTACAAATTCACATTTCGCCACCCCCATTTCCACGAGTGCCCGACGCCGTTTGCCGAGGCTGTGTGAGTGTGAAGCATCTAATTTGCATTGTAATACATAAATTGTTACAAACTGTAAAGCATGAACAGGACCGTAGCTTACTGGACTTAAATTACTGTAATGTATTTGCACCGTATAATTTGCATAATATCTTAATTTAATTTCTACTTTCATAAAGACCTGTCTGCAACCTTTGACAGGGACCTAAATACTATTTAAATCAGATCCCCACCTGAAAAGTGTTTAGTGAACTGGTGCATTTGTATCAATCCATTGACAGTTGCCAACTACACCGAACATAATTTAGACCCCAATCTATGGATTTCACATCACTGGGAAAACAGATATGCATCGGTTGCTCACGGATACCTTAAAAAGGGGGGAAATGGTAGAGGCGTGGATCAGAAAACCGGTCAGTACCTTGTGACCACTTGCCTCATGCAGTGCGACGTAGCCTTTGCATAGGATTGATCATACCGTTGATTGTGGCCTGTGGAATGTTGTCCCACTCCTCTTCAATGGCTGTTTGAAGTTTCTGGATATTGGCGGGAACTGGAACGCTCTGTCGTACAAGTCGACCGATTAATCAGCATGGCCGATTAATTGGGGACGATTTGATATTTTCATAAATCAGTAATCTTCATTTTTAGTGAGTGTCACTTCCCTTGCGTTCTGTGCAAGCAGAGTCAGGGTATATGCAGCAGTTTGGGCCACCAGGCTTGTTGCGAACTGAGCGAAGACCATTTCTTCCTAACAAAGACCGTAATTAATTTGCCAGAATTTTACGTAATTATGACAACATTGAAGGTTGTGCAATATAACAGCAATATTTAGACTTATGGATGACACCCGCTCGATAAAACACACAACAGTTCCGTATTTCACTGAAAGAATAAACGTTTTGTTTTCGAAATGATAGGTCTTTAATATGGTCAAATCTGGAAACTAAGGCTTGCATTTCTGTGTGTTTATTATATTATAATTAAGTCTGATTTAATATTTGGTAGAGCAGTCTGAGCGGTGGTAGGCATCAGGAGGTTCTTAAGCATTCATTCAAACAGCATTTTTTGGCGTTTGCCAGCAGCTCTTCGCAATGCTTGAATCACAGCGATGTTTATGACTTCAAGCCTATCAACTCCCGAGATTAGGCTGGCAATACTATAGTGTATAAGAACACCCAATAGTCAAAGATATATGAAATACAAAATGGTAGAGAGAGAAATAGTCCTATAACAACTATAAACTAAAACTTCTTAACTGGGAATATTGAAGACTCATGTTAAAAGGAACCACCAGCTTTCATGTTCTGAGAAAGGAACTTAAACCTTAAGCTTTTTTTACATGGCACATATTGCACTTTTACTTTCTTCTCCAACACAGTTTTTGCATTATTAAAAACAAATTGAACAGGTTTCATTAAGATTTTTTATTTATGTATTATATTAAGTTTAAAGTGTTCATTCAGTATTTTTGTAATTGTCATTATCACAAATATATAAGTCCGATTAATCGGCATCGTCTTTTTCCGGTCCTCCAATAAATCGTTATCGGCATTGAAAAATCATAAATCGACCGACCTCTAATCCAGAAAATACCAAACATGCTCAACGGGTGACATTGCCTGGTGAGTATGCAGGCCATGGAAGAACTGGTACCTTTTCAGCTTCCATAAATTGTGTACAGATCCTTGCGACATAGGGCTGTGTATTATGAAACATGATGGCGGCGGATGAATGGCACGACAACGGGCCTCAGGATCTTATCACGGTATCTCTGTGCATTCAAAATTGCCATTGATAAAATGCAATTGTGTTAGTTGTCCGTAGCTTCCAATACCCATACCATAACCCCACCATGGGACACTGGTCACATCAGCAAACCACACACCGCCATACCCAGCATCTGCCCCGTAGAGTTGAAACCAGGTCTCATCTGTGAAGAGCACACTTCCAGCACCAGTGGACATCGAAGGTGATCATTTCCCCACTCAAGTCGGTTACGACGCCAAACTGCAGTGAGGTCAAGATCCTGGTGAGCTCGAGGAACATGCAGATGACCTTCCCTGAGACAGTTTGACAGTTCTTCGGTTGTGCAAAACCACAATTTCATCAGCTTCCGGGTGACTTGTCTCAGACCATGCTGCAGGTGAAGAAGCCAGATGTGGAGGTCCTGGGCTATCGTGGTTACACGTGGACTGCGGTTGTGAGGCTGTTTTAGAGTGGACCTTTGTCCCCAGCAAAGTGCACCAGTGTAATTATCATACTGTTTAATCCGCCTCTAGATATGCCACACCTGTGAGGTGGATGGATTATATTGACAAATGAGAAATGCTCCCTAAACAGGGATGTAAACAAATGCGTGTGCAACAGTTGAGAGAAGCTTTTTGTGCTTATTTCTGGGATATTTTATTTCAGCTCATGAAACATGGAACCAACACTTTACATGTTGCGTTTATATTTTTGTTCAGTGTAGTTTCTCAGGGATGAGACGCACAATATCTGTCATTACTTTGGATTTTCCATGAAATGCTACATAGCTAGCTGGCCGACTAGTGACCTCAAATGCCACCAACAGTCTACCTATACATGACAATCTTAGACATTAGCATGTAGCATAGCCAGAAGAACTACAGAATGTGAGCGCTCAAGGACTAGTTCTGCACAATACGTCACCATTAGCTAACTTGACGTTCTTCTCAACTGGTTGAGTTGGCTAGAAAGCCTAAACTTTAAACGTTCGCTTTTTCAGAATGTAGTAACATACCTGGGTACACTGTCCCTGGGAACCCGTTCTCCCGAGCACCTTGGTGACCTGGAGAAGAAATTGAAACAGATAATTACACAACCGAGGGAACGAGAGGGGGAAACTAAAGAGCCTGTTCTAACTATCGAGTTGTTAGCTACAGTAACTAGCAAATGGCTGCTGTAGCACTCCCAGAACGCGCAGGCCACCGAGCAATGAGGACCGATGCTCCGTTCAAGTATAAACGTGGTAGTAACTTACCAAAAATGAGCTCAAATGAAATAATTAGTATTTACGAATTTAAATATTAATGTATTTAAGATATTTCACAAAGGATTGGGTTTTCTTACTCTAGCAAGCTTGATCGGCTGCACGCGGCTGGCATCCATATTGTCAGGTTAGAGCGGAAAGGAAGTCACGTGGTGCGCAGTACAGTATATATTCAAGCTGTGATACAAAATATTGTAACCTCTTAATAAATCGACACACTTTATATTTTATTTATATTGTACCTGACCTGCGTTTAAAAATAAATCTCCCTGAATTAAAAACATTGCCTATGTAAAATAAGTGTACATTTCCAGTTCCGGTAAACTGGTTCATTCATGCATTCACATGCTCTACTATGAAACTGAACTAGGAAACACTGACATTTCCTACATGTTAAATGTTTATAGTAATACATGTGCTGCGTTCAGCCAGTTAGCATTGTCGGACATTTCCGAGTTTTGACTAGCACTTGAAAGCGGCAACATAAATATTTTATCTCTGTTTCATTCCACTCCGTAAAATAGGGGGTGGGGGAACTGAGAAGCACCATCTCTGATTATATGAATGATCAATGTGCTGCCTTTTATTTCTAATGATAGTTGTAAAATAAAATGTTATATTATAGGTATATTTTAAAATAGCAAAGACAAAGCCTGATAAACTAATTAAAGCATTGTGTGGAGTATTTGACATTGATAGAAAGTAGAATTTCAAAGGACTAGACATAACAAATGCATTTGTAATGACACAAATATACAGTACGTCAATAAAAATGTTTAGGCTACTAATGGACAACAATAGTAGCCTATATTGGCTTGTTTTATGCTAATGTAAATCGGTACATAAGCCTAATTATTACCCTAAACCAGGGTTCCCCAATTGATGGCCCGCAGGCCAAATTTGTCCCACAAGTGATTTTATGTGGCGTTGCAGCGTGGTAAGTGTCCATTTTAATAAGACAAACTGAACACTACAAAAAATACAAAATAACAAACGAACCGGTCCCGTGTGGTAACTAACACGGAAAATAATCACCCACAACTCAAAAGTGAAACCAGGCTACCTAAATATGGTTCTCAATCAGGGACAACGATAAACAGCTGCCTCTGATTGAGAACCATATCAGACCAAACACAGAAATCCCAAAACATAGAAAAAGGAACATAGACAAACCACCCAACGCACACACACACACACACACACACACACACACACACACACACACACACACACACACACACACACACACACACACACACACACAGCTCCTTGACTTTTTCCACATTTTGTTACAGCCTTTTGCTAAATTCTTAACAACTCCAATCAAGTTGTAGAAACATCTCAAGGATGATCAATTTACTTATGTAAATAAGGTATTTCTGTTAATACATTTGCAAACATTTCTAAAAACCTGTTTTCGCTTTGTCATTATGGACTATTGTGTGTAGATTGCAGATTAAATTATTTAATTCTATCCATTTTAGAATAAGGCTGTAAAAGTGGAAAAAGTCAAAGGGTCTGAGTACTTTACGAATGGAATTGTGATACCATGTATTATAACTGAAATAATCTGTCTGTAAACAATTGTTGGAAAAATTACTTGTGTCATGAACAAAGTAGATGTCCTAATCGACTTGCCAAAACTATAGTTTGTTAACAAGACATTTGTGGAGTAGTTGAAAAATGTATACAGTGGGGCAAAAAAGTATTTAGTCAGCCACCGATTGTGCAAGTTCTCCCACTTAAAAAGATGAGAGGCCTGTAATTTTCATCATAGGTACACTTCAACTATGACAGACAAAATGAGGGGAAAATATCCAGAAAATCACATTGTAGGATTTTTAATGAATTTATTTGCAAATTATGGTGGAAAATAACAAGCCCAAACCCCTGACCCTCCACTCATGAAAGAAATTGTCCCTCAGCTGAATCTAGTTAATTTTCCTTGTCCTAAAATATTGGTCTTTCTGGATCTGCCTCTACCTGACTGTTTGTCTCTCTCTGCTGTGGTGGATAAAGTATTAATTCCCTTTACCAACTTTCTTGTCATTTTCTTACAGTAGCCAATCAAGTTTTGAATGTTTGGACATTTTGAATTATAAAACCATTGTAATATTCTCCCCTAGAGTACATTTAAAATGTCAGCTAGATGTCAGAGTGGAGCTTGCAGACTGTGCCACACTATAATGAACATACAATGTAGGCCTACACGACTATAACTCTGTGTGCTTCTTGCAATTCAGTCATGACCATAGTTCTGAGAAATGATATTCCCCACTCTTTTTTAATATGGGCAATCTGCAGTTCAGTGTGATACTCCAGTTTCCATTTTTTTGTATATATTTCCACACTATTTCCACACTAAAAAAACACTCTGAAATTGTGAACATTATCATAATGTTATTTTTGTGTAAGAGCTGTTTAAAAATAATAATAATGAAGGAATTTAAGCCTGTTTAGGGATGGAACTTTTGGCCCACATCATGACTTCACAATGTGATCTGATTATTATAGGCCAATGACTGTTCATTTGGGTAAGGGGGTGGGCTCTAGACCATCCTATCAGCCAATCAGGCCTGTGTATGTAAATTCTAACGCCATCAGACTGAGCATTTCAAGGACCAAACAAGGCTTAGGGAAATAAATTATTTAAAAAATACATACAGTATGTGGAGTTATTTTCATAAAATAAATACAGTGATTTATTAAACATACAGTGATGATTTCAAAATACAATTACAAAGACTGCATGGGGCTTTAAGTCCAAAAATGTATATAGCAACAGCAGCTTGCTGCTTTAAGGTATAAATACTGTCTAGGCCAGTGTAATAAGGGGGGAATAAGTGATCTGTATGATAAACTGCAACCAAATTTGGTTTCTCCTGTGATTCACATGAAAAAAGTGGAGGTTGGAGAAGGCATAGATGTGAAGTTATACAAAGGTTGTCGTTTACTGGGATTCCTTTTCAGTTTGAACTGCATGTACCTGTAAGCCTTTAATAGCCTTGTCACAAATGGGTGACTGCTGTCTCTGCTCTGCCTTTCCCTCCTCCCAGCACCAAATCCTTAAATCACAACACTAATCCTCCCGGACAGTATTTTTAACTTCCGTTAGGACAGAAAGAACAGCAATGGGATTAGAGAATCAGTGAGGAGGATGAATCCCCAACTCATGCTCTTGATCTTCTTGCACGTTGAATCACGTTGAATCAAACACGGTGTAGCTTTTTCTCTCCCTGCTCAATTTGTAAGGAAAGGAAAAGGAAGAAGAAAGTCTTGCCGTTGTTGTTCTTTGTGTCAAGGAATGTGAAACGTGATTTAACTTTCACTAGGTGAGCAGGATTGATAATTCTCAAAATTTCCTGCCCTCTGAGGGGTCGTACAATGGAACAACCTTCAAAAACCCCTCATCACCTAAAAAAGCTGAAAAAACGGCGCTCCAGTTTGTTTGCCAGTGTGAAGCTGAACACCAGCTTATCCAAGAGCATTGAAGAACCAGACGCTACCTTCCCCTTTGCACAGGAGAGCTCTGTGAAAGCATGGACGTCCATGGACAACCTGGACAACCCTGCAACTCAGACAGTGGTCCTGAAGGAGAACGGGCCCGAGAAGAAAAGGGAGGAGAAAGAAAAACGTGTCGCCAGACAATCCAACATAGTCACCATCAATGTCGGTGGGAGAGTCTTTCACATACCTATCCATCTGGTTCTCCGCTACCCCAAAACCAGGATTGGCTCTCTGGCCCTCTGTACCGATCCTGTGAAGAGGATGACACTCTGCGACGACTACTCCGTCCGTAAAAATGAGTTCTTCTTTGACCGGGACCCCACTTTCTTCCACTACATCTTCCACTTTTACTGCAGCAACGTCATGTGGGTGATGGAGAGTCTGTGTCCGCTCAATTTCGAGGAGGAGATGAACTTCTGGGGTCTCCGCATGAGGGACACTCCGAGGTGTTGCCGCATGCTGTTTGAGGAGAAGGTGGATGAGATCAAAGATGGCCTGAAGGTCAACCAGGAGCTGATCGACGAAATCAAGCCGGCCCACAGGGACGAGGAGGCCATGTTCAAGACCATGTTCCTGGGAGGGTTCCGCAAGGCCCTCTGGGACCTGATGGAGAACCCCTACTCCTCTTTAGCGGCCAAGGGCTTTGCCGTGTTCTCCAGCCTCTTCGTCCTCATCTCCATTGTGGCCATGACCCTCAACACGGTGAAGGAGCTGAGGAAGTACACTATCTACGGCAAGACCTACATGGAGTGTGTGGAGATCGTCTCCATCGTCTTCTTCACCTTTGAGTACTTCCTGCGGCTACTCACCACCTGCGACATCAAACACTTTGTGAAAAGCGGCCTCAACTTTGTGGACCTGTTGGCCGTCATGCCCTACTTCATCCAGATCATCTTTGAGATTTTCACAGATGTTGATGATGCTGGTGCCCAGGAGGACCTGAAGACCATGGCCAGGGTCAGCAAAGTCAGCAAGGTGCTCAAGGTGGTCAAACTCATGCGCATCTTTCGCATCCTCAAGCTGGCAAAGCATTCCACTGGAATGCGGGCGTTTGGCTTCACCATCCGGCAGTGCAGAGAGCAGGTGTGCTGCTTATTCCTGTTCATTATCATGGGCATCTTCACCTTCTCGGCCCTCATGCACTCTGTGGAGCTGGACCAGCCAGGCACCCCTTTCAGTAGCATCCCTGATGCCTGGTGGTGGGCCGCAGTGAGTAAACAACTTATCAACTCCATATTAACAACTTATAAACTCTATATCAGGGGTATTCAACTCTTAACCTACGAGGTCCGGATCCTGTTGGTTTTCTGTTCGACCTGATCATTAATTACACCCACCGGGTATCCCAGGATTAAATCAATGCTTGATGAGAGGGGAACAATGGGAAAAAAGCAGTGGAATTGTCTTCAAAGTGCAGAGTTGAGTTTGAGGGCTCTATATGTTTTGTGTTCTGTATAATATGCCCTAAATTTCAGTTATTTTTCTATGGTATAATATGTCATTCCTGTTCATTGACACAACTAGTATAGATTTTTCATCCTTTTAACTCTTATTTGAACTCTCTCAATTGATGGTGCCAATGGCAGTATACATAAAGGATCCATTTCCTGTTTGTGTTTCACTTTAATCATGAGGAAACAGGCCCAACAAGGCTTTTCATGACCAACGGGGAAGGATGACAAAAATACTTCCCTGACTTTTGTTTTTAATTTCTGAGTTGGATAATGTACAGTGCCTTCAGAAAGTATTCACACCCATGTACTTTTTCCAAATGTGGTTGTGTTACAGCCTGAATTTAAAATGGATTAAATTGAAATGCATTTGTCACCAGGCCTACACAATACCCCATAATGTCAACGTGGAATTCTGTTTTCAAAATGTTCAAAATGAGTCAATAAGTATTCAAACCCTTTGTTATGGCAAGCCTAAATATGTGCAGTAGTAAAAATGTGCTTAACAAATCACATAATAAGTTGCATGGACTCACACTGTGTGCAATAATAGTGTATAACATGATTTTTGAATGACTACCTCATCTCGTACCCCACACATACAATTATCTGTAAGGTCCCTCAGTCGAGCAGTGAATTTCAAAACACAGATTCAACCACAAAGACCAAGGAGGTTGCCTCGCAAAGAAGAGCTCCTATTGGTAGATGGGTAAAAATAAAATGGGTAAAAATGAAATAAAATAGCAGACATTGAATCTCTTTGAGCATGGTATTAATTACACTGTTGATTGTGTATCAATACACCCAGTCACTACAAAGATACAGGCACCCTTACTAACTCAGTGCAGGCAAATGGTGACTTTAAAACTGTTATAGTTTAATGGCTGTGATAGTAGAAAACTGAGGATGGATCATTGTAGTTACATTGTAGTTACTCCACAATACTATCCGAATTGACAGAGTGAAAATGAAGCCTGTACAAATAATACATATTCAAAAACATGCATCCTCTTTGCAACAAGGGACTAAAGTAATACTGCAAAAAAATGTGACAAAGCAATTAACTTTCTGTCCTGAATACAAAGTAAAATCTAATACAACACATTACTGAGTACCACTCTCCATATTTTCAAGAATAGTGGTAGCTGCATCATGTTATGGGTATGCTTGTAATCTTTATGGACTGGGGAGTTTAAGATGCATTTTTTAATATATTTTTTTAATCTATGGAATGGCGCTAAGCACAGTCAAACTCATAGAAGAAAACCTGGTTCAGTCTGCTTCCCAAAAGACACTGGGAGATTAATTCTCCTTTCAGCAGGACAATAACGTAAAACATAAGGCCAAACTACACTAGAGTTGTTTACCACGAAGAATTGTGAATGTTCCTGAGTGGCCGAGTTACATTTTGGCTTTAAATCTGCAAGACCTGAAAATGGTTGTCTAGCATTGATCAACACCCAACTTGACCAAGATTTTTGAAAATAATAAAATGGCCAAATGTTGCACCATCCAGGTGTGGAAAGATCTTAGAGATTTACCCAGAAAGACACACAGCTGTAATCGCTGCCACAGGTAATTCTACAAAGTAAATGAGATATTTTTGTATTTCATTTTCATTAAATTTGCAAAAATGTCTAAAAACATGTTTTCACTGTCATTACGGGGTATTGTGTGTAGATGAAGGAGAGGAAATCTAGGCAGTAACAAAACAAAATGTGGAATAGGTTAAAGGGTATGAGGCACTGTATTTGCGTATGGCTTTTTTCAGCCTTTTACCTCATTAACTTTCTCAATTGATGTAGCTAGTGGCGGTATATATAAAGGATACATTTGTGGTTCACTTTCATCACGAGGAAACAGGGTCAACAAGGCTTTTCAACTGCGAGTGATGACAAATATACTTTGTTGACTTTAGAATTTCAGAGTATAATAATGTAATCTGCCACAGTTCATTGGATTTATTTGCTACTCCAAACATGGGGCAATGACATTGTGTTCATGCATCATAGTCTGTGTGTCTTCCTCTTTGGTGGAGGACATTATTGACTTTATCTCCCGGCAGCTGTTAACTTTTACGTGTCTAATCTCGTCTAATGCCATGTAATGCCTTTCGTTTCAAGCCATGGTTTACAGACTGATTAGAAAAGTTGGATTGGTTCCTGGATCCCTGGAGGTTGAATTGATCCTTGTTATTCCCAGAAGTATTTCTGGACCTGACATACTGTACATGACTAGTGCTGTAACTAACATCATGATCAACTACCATAATTACCTAGATTAGTATCACGCTTATTCTCAAGAGCTGTCTCCTTCACTTGGTTGGATTCTGATTCAAGTGAAAATATACAGTATGTTCTGTCTTTTCGTTGTCAGCAAAAGAAACCAGGCTGTAGCGCAGCCATACTCACCTGGCAGACCTGACTAAAACAGCGTCAATAAGGACAGCGGGTGCTGACTTATATGTATAAATATTTTTTTAGGAACTCAATCAACTTACTGCTGTTGAGAGTTGTAATAGTAGAATGGCTGCACAAGGTGGAATTAATTTGTTAGTACATGGGAATTTTTCCTCTTGTAATGTTATTCATTGACAGGCCTTAGAGTGCTATTTTTAACCTGTCAGAAATGTCCATTTGATTAACTACCGGCCATGTTAAGTGGGTAGAGTTAGGCTATCCAGCTATCAAAATCTTAGTTATCATGGCCAGATAACGTGACCAGGGGCCTCGACCCCCAGGGGGCCACATTGATTTAGTTGAGTAATTTATTTATCACATGAACACACATAAGACATGAAAATATGTGTTGAATTGCCTGCAATTTTTTTCTCTCTGCCAACAAGAGGGGTGTGAACAGTTTAAACAGCTTGGGTTGCGATGTGGGGGTTTGTTACGATGATGATAAATGACAATATCCATCCGGACCTTTGCCATCTCAGAAATCTGTGTGACCAGACCTTCTCTAATAGTAGTTGAGTACCCCTGGTGTTCTGTATAGTATGTGGCTTTGACTAAAATGTTCTTTGAGATGAACACAACAAGACCATTTCCTTCTTCGTCCTACAGGTGAGCATCTCCACTGTGGGCTATGGTGACGTGGTGCCCATCTCCTATCTGGGTCGCTGCGTGGCATTTGGCTGCATCTCCTTTGGCATTATCCTCAACGGCATGCCCATCTCAATCCTCTTCAACAAGTTCTCAGACTACTACGCCAAGCTCAAGGCCCAGGAATACACCCAGACTATAGGCCCGGGTGTACGCACCTTCCAACTCAAGAAACGTCTGCGGCGCAAGTTCGATGGCTGCTTCGAACCACAGCCTTCGGATGACTCTGATGACGATTATGACACCACATACCATCCAAACAGGAGTCAGAGCCATGCGGGCGCCGAGTGAGACCCTAATGCCAACGCCCCTTAAATGCCTTTCTCGCCTTCATGCTGGAGACTAACACCCCATCTGCCTCTAACTATATTCTAAGCCGGGGTGTAGGAAAGTAAACATTGGGCAAAGGGGGTGGTGGGGGTGGGGGATTGAGGCTGAGCCAAGGGGAGATAAACCGTAAGCTACAGCTTTAGACGTGGCACGCTAAGGGTGACTCCTCAGTCAAATGGACAGGAATTACCCCCCATCGGGATCGGTTTCTAAGAATAGCACCTGATGCAGTTAAGCTGAGTGGAACTAACTTTCTACCAGGCATTCATGCCTATAACAGAGTAACGACCAACGTTTATTAGACTATATTGCACAAACCACTTCAGAAGCTGAGGGATGGTAGCCAGTAGGCCTATGACTGCTCCGTGGGATGAAGTGCTAATATACATTTTTTTTGGAGGGGGTCTCAGATCTATAACATGTGCAGGATGTAAATGTTCAAATCAACACATGCAATTAGGCCCAATTAGTTTATTATACCATGATAAAAGACACTATTGCAGTTGGATGATACTTCCAGTAGGCAATTACTTCTCAGTTTTGGTCAGAAAATGAACATTCAACTAATTAATTGAAAAAATTATATTATAAAACAACAGTTTTAAAACGGTATCTTTAATTCATTAGTAGAACTGAATCCAACTCTGACATGGTACTACGTTTCTACCCAAATGTCCATGTTATGGGCAATAGTCAGTTCAAGTTACACTATATCCTTAAAATGTATACAGTTAGACAGTACTATATAGTACTGTATACAGGACCCATTTGAAATAGACCATGCGATGGGTGTCAAAGAATAAAAGTTATTTCATCTGAACTGTTTTATTTCTTGTTTTGTTGAATGTCTCATGTCCTATTAACAATAACATGTTAGCACAACCAGTAAGTCAGTGAAATGGAAGGATGAAGCCAAATACATTGAACTAAAGTCAACTGCAAAGCTTTCTGGGAAATAATAATAAGTGTTTGATATAAATAACAACAAACAAAAACAGTTCTGCTCTCCATTGATAAAAAATATTTGATTGTAATAAAATCTATTTTCAAGGTTGAAATGTGTGGCTTGCGCTCAAATAACTACAGATAGAGTACAGAAATCAAGACCACAAGCAACCAGACATTGCAGTAGTTTGATACGGCACAGATAGGCTAATAATAGTATTTAGGGATAAGGCGACTGAAAGGATAGCAGCAGTGGCTTTTGACAGTCGCCTGGCAGTGACCTCTAGTGTAAACCTCTAGTGTTAACCTGGGGCCATATTACGACAGTAACAGTAAGGAGTGAGAGGGGCCAGAGAGGAAACGGACCCAAGGCTATCCACACACACATTCATGCTTTGAAAAGAGATTGTGTGACGCTATATCAGTACAAATAGTATTCCCTGACGCCACAATGGGACTCCTTGGTAATGCTATTCTCGCTATGACGCACTTCGAATTTTATTGTCTGCATATTTTCTTGAAATGCAAACAAAACAAGATGTGGTATGAATGCTCATGGTGACTCCGTTATGAACTTGCATCCTGATTTTGTTAGCTTTTCTGAGTCTAGTGCTATTTGGTTGTCGGGACTTTGCTTTTACTGGTATTTCCAGCATGATCCACTAGGTTTGCTGCAGATAGAAAATCATACAGTAGGAAAGCTCTCTCCAATCAATCATTGTCTGGTTGTGCGTGTCTGTTTGGTGGGGCTTGCCTAGCTCTGCAAATCTTAAAATCACACAAAGGGAATACTATCTGTAGTACTTTGTGCAAGCTGATTTTCTCCAACGGACTCAGAAGTTGTAGCTGTTGGCGTAAGACATCTGGGCATCATACGTTTTTTTGTTTTTTTGTTTGTTGAATTTGACCACTTTTTCTCCCCAATTTCGTGGTATCCATTGTTTTAGTAGCTACTATCTTGTCTCATCGCTACAACTCCCGTACGGGCTCGGGAGAGACTAAGGTTGAAAGTCATGTGTCCTCCGATACACAACCCAACCAAGCCGCACTGCTTCTTAACACAGTGCGCATCCAATCCGGAAGCCAGCCGCACCAATGTGTCGGAGGAAACACCGTGCACCTGGCAACCTTGGTTAGCGCGCACTGCGCCCTGCCCGCCACAGGAGTCGCTGGTGCGCGATGAGACAAGGACATCCCTACCGGCCAAGCCCTCCCTAACCCGGACGACGCTAGGCCAATTGTGCATCGCCCCACGGACCTCCCGGTCGCGGCCGATTACGACAGAGCCTGGGCGCTGAGTCTCTGATGGCACAGCTGGCGCTGCAGTAGAGCGCCCTTAACCACTGCACCACCCGGGAGGCCCGAACGTTACATATCTTTAACTTGATTGCTGACATGCAAAACATTTTGGGACTATATCAACAATGGACTAATGAAAGAAATACCAAAAGATGCTTTTTGGGTGGAGCTTTCCTTTAAGATGTTGGCTTGACAGTCCAATAAACTTCCATGGTTGGTTTCATTGACTCTCCCCTTGAACTGCCCCTAATTTACCCATTTTTAGCAACAACTTCTGAGTCTGTTGAAAAGGATCAGCTAGAGCAAAGTGAGATGTAGAATCACTGATATACAAATAGTATTCCCTGACAAATAATAAGCTTTGTGCGATTAAGATTCACAGAGCTACACTTTCCCAAACTCGGTCCTGGGGCACCCCTGGTGCACGTTTTGGCTTTTGCACGAGCACTACACAGCTGATTCAAATAGCCAACTCATCATCAAGCTTTGATTATTTGAATCAGCTGTGTAGTGCTAGGGCAAAAACCTAAATGTGCACCCAGGGGGGGGGGGGGGGCCCAACAAAGAGTTTGGGAAACCCTGGCTTATAGACCCCCCCTTCGTTTTCTACTGTGTTATTGACTTGTTAATTGTTTACTCCATGTGTAACTCTTTGTTGTATGCTCACACTGCTATGCTTTATCTTGGCCAGGTCGCAGTTGTAAATGAGAACTTGTTCTCAACTAGCCTACCTGGTTAAATAAAGGTGAAATAAAATAAAAATAAATAAATAAAATAAAAAATGCCCCAAAAAGCATGGCCCTTGTCTTGACACATTGCCACAATTGGTAAATAACACCTCCAAGAAAATATGCCAACTAATTACAGAGAATACATATCACATTTTCAAATCATTTTAAATGGAAAGTCCATAAATGTGGAGATTTCTGAAGCTTTGTGTCACATTTTCATAGTAGAAGTATCATTTTGCCTATACTTGCATCACTAACTTAGTTCGTAAACCCCATGCCTGGGCGGCAAGTAGCCTAGCGGTTAAGAGCATTGGGCCAGTAATCGAAAGGTTGCTGGTTTAAATCCCTGAGCCTGACAATGTGAAAAATCTGTTGATGTGCTCTTGAGCAAGGCACTTAACCCTAATTGCTCCTGTAAGTCGCTCTGGATAAGTCTACTAAAGTGCTAAAATGTAAAAAACAACAACATTTAAATCACTAGTTGACATGTATTTATCTCATACGAGAGTTCTAGCCTTGATGAGAACTCTTTTTGACACCACAGTGGTGATCTCAAGATCAGGACATCCTTTTCCTTGGCCAAGGTCGAATGGCTCCTTGTGAGAATCTCCGCCGGGCATAGACAGTAGAGCATTATATAAAACTCTAGGAAGCTCTCACAAGTAGCCACACATCCTCACCTCATCATACAGTACCTGCTCCGTCTATTGGCTGTTTGTGTCATTGACTTGGGAGCAAACATCATCAACATCATGGATGCTAAGTGCCTCTCATGGTGGTTCCCCATGTTTGCGATGTATGTGACCCAGGGGCAGGACGCCAGGGTGAAGCCGTATGGTGGTCACATCATGTGAGAGCTCCAGACCTTGGACAACACCACAGTGAGTACAACTCTCAAGGGTCCCTCCTGTAGGTTTTCAATCCAACCCTGTTCCTGGAGTGCAACCCTCCTATAGGTTTTCAATCCAACCCTGTTCCTGGAGTGCAACCCTCCTGTAGGTTTTCACTCCAACCCTGTTCCTGGAGTGCAACTCTCCTGTAGGTTTTCACTCCAACCCTGTTCCTGGAGAGCTACCCTCCTGTAGGTTTTCACTCCAACCCCTTTTGTAAGTAACCTGATTCAGCTTATCAATCATTAGAGACAGGTGCGCTAGATTGGGGTTGGAGTGAAAACCTCCTGAATGGTAGCTCTCAAGGAACAGGGTTGGAGTGAAAACCTCCCGGATGGTAGCTCTCTAGCAACAGGGTTGAGGAGCCCTGCTTTAATAGCTTGTTTCACATGTTTTATGATGCTGTTGTTTGTGCTTTCACAATGTACATTTGTGAGTTCAATTTAGTTGAATCCGAAAGGCATACATATATTTTTATACTGAAAAGCACGAGAATGGAGGTTATGGTGAATGGAATCCTTTTCTCAACCAAGCTAACTGACATTTGCCTAAACTGTAAATGATGCCTTATTCAGTTCTCCTTCTACAAGGGCAATTCTGAATTGGCTGAAAAGGGACCAGTTTGCCAACCTAAAGACTTCAGAGACAGAGACTGGCAGAGATGTGGTGAGGCAGAGAGACGACCAGGAATCCACAGAGAGAGTAACAGAAGACCAGCAGAACCGTCTAGGGTTCCCCAGCACACCTCCACAGGTCCAGGGGGAAATGTAGCTTTCCACTGTCCCTCTGAGGTACAACGTGGGGCCTGCTGGGGTGCGCTGCCGGTTTGGCTGCAACATGAGCGAGCTGCTCCAGTATTGCTGACCTAAAGCTAATGCTAGGCTAGAGATACATTTCACAAAGAATTGTTGGTTAGCCATTGGAATAGGGTCAAATCGGTTTTATTTACGTTTGTTGGAGCACCATTATGCAGTTGTAAAAAAATGTTTTTACTGAAATGTTAGGGTCGTTTTTCTTGTCCTGAATTGTGTGTTAATTTATTCACCAGAATATTGTAGTTGAATGACTTGTGTAAGGACAAAATCAAGACGAAAACAAGTTGCTGAAAGATGTTTTATTTATAAAGTTTATTATATTCATATTATACTTGCTTCTCACCTGCACAATGAAGGACAACAAAGAATGCCAAATGTGAGTTGTCAAGAAATCTTCCTGCTTTTGAAGATCATTGAGTGGTGGTTACTTAATAGATCTTATGTATAACATGCTTTTTTGACATCAAGCTTCAAATAGGGACAATTACCCCTCACTTCTCCGAAAGTGTTGAGAGGTTTCTGGAACAAAATACCTCCATGTTATGTTATAGGGGTACTTCACCCAAATTACAAAATAATATATTGGTTAAAAAGGTACTATTGGTTATAAAGGTACTGTTGACATTGGATTTGTGCCACACATGCTGAAAAGTTAGCATTTGCTATACAGTATAAAGGCAATTGATCCATGTATCACAGACAAAACTACACCCCCGATAGCATCCCTTTCTATTAAAGATCAAATGATCAGCCTGTCATCTCAACTCCACTCTTAACAATGTCCATTCTCATTACAATCTTCATTGTATAGGATGGTGTTATATAAGAATAGTGTATAACATGTATAGAAAACATTATTTAGGGAAAAATAAATATGTTTATAGAAACCCTTTTTTTGTTTTATTGTGATTACCTGTATTTTACCAGCAGGTGTGCAAAGGTGGCAAAGTTGGTTCAACTTTGGGGCTACTTAGGGACCGTCAATAAATTACACAATGAAAATGTGACAATTTCATGTAGCACACCTTTTAATTGTCTCATTAAATGCTTTCAATATTTGTATATGAATTTCTACAATTTATAGTTGGTTTGTGGTTAAGTAATTGAAACTTGGAGCTCTTGACATTTTAAATATTGTCCCATGTACATTATGTAATTTACTAGCCTAACTAGCCTATAAGGGATATCGAATGTCAAACCAAATTGACCATGGGCATTACGATCTGAGCAGGTCGCATGCATCTGCGCTCCAAATTTTTGATTACTTGGGTTCTGCCAGCTGTGGGCAGGATTGAAATAAACCCAACCCAGGGAAAACTGTTATGATACCCTTCATTATGTGACATGACATGTTTTCCTAATTATCTCGCAAATCTCTGTTTTGGACGAGACTGACTTTTTGACCAAAATGGTCGTATTTACACGTTGCAGTAAATTTTGACACTAGAATAAAGGTTTCTGAATCATATCGATGACACATAAGCAACTTCTTTTTTTGAAAACGGCCAATTACGTTCAATTGCTCGAACCCATAAAGAAGTATGGGTTGGAACATATTGTTGTGTACCTCCATTTAGCACGACATTGTAGATCGAGACCCAGCGTGAAAGCCAAACACCCTATGTATCGCGTCAATAGGGTTAACCCACTTGGTTAGAATTGGAACGTGGCTACTTTAAAGGTGAGGCTCGCTTAATTCAGAAACTAAAATAGGGCGATTGGTCGGGGTGGGCGTATTTCGCGACATTCAAGCAATCCAAAAGGTACAAGTCGCGTCGGGACAACTGTAGCATTTTAACTAACATTTCCCTAACCTTAAACGAAGCAACAAGCAGCCTGTTCTCAGAGCAAGACGTTTATTGATATACGTACTCCAATATGTACTGTACGACACATTACTTCATATAATCCATATATGCTATAAGACCTCCAATTCATATGATATTGTATGGCCGCTATTCCATTCGTAACGTAACAAATATAGGGTTTGCAATTGACGTACGACGCCTTCTGGCGGCCAGATTGGAAGACCACTGCATTAATTATTCTGAAAACAGCCGAGAGGCTACAGCAAACTGCATGATAACATTGCCTTAAACTAGTCGATTCATGACCACGGTCACCTTCTGTATAGTATTTGGCTGTTCTAAGGCAGGAAAGACAACAAGGAATATATATATTTACAGATTCCCCGCAATCATTAAACACCATTGGTGACACCAAGATAAGACTCAAGAACTGTCAGAAAAGCGAATAAGTATTTTTGACCGTCAAGACCTGAACCCAGACAGCTGTCAGTAAACGGTCTGCTACGATCATTTCATCACTGGTAAGTCAAGTCTGATCGATTTCGAGTTTAGCTGTTATGCACAACCAAATATTAACAACAACAATAAATTAGACCAAATTAGCTAGCTAGAGTAGGCATCTTGTAGTCTAGCATGTGTAGTGTGAGTTTAAAGTTTTTCGGGAAGCTATTTTTCACCACAAAAATTCACCTTTGTTAACAAAGGAGTGCATGCCTCTATCATCGCATTTGCAGACTAATGTAAACCTACTATTCCTAATGTGATGAGTATATTGGATAGTCATAATTTCGGCTATTAGTAAGCGTGTAGTGGCATTTAGACAGGAAAAAAATGTTGCCTTTGATAAACATTTCATGCAATTCTACTACACGTTATATTGCTGGAGAAATTAGCAGAAAAAAAAGTGGTAGTCTAGGCCTACTCTACTGACACCAGATCAATAAAAAACATTGTCTTGATTGCAATCATGTAATCTAGGCCTATTTAAAAGGGGTCCTGGCTAATAGGGATCCAGCTTTTGTCAAATTGTCAAAAGTATTTTTTTGTGCATTTTAGCTAAACCTTTTCCTAACCTTAACCTAATTCTCCTAATCTGCTACAAAATGTCAAATAAATCTTTAATTTGACAAAAGCTGGATCCCTTTTAGCAATGACCATGAAAAGGGGAGAAGCAAATGATACAATATGACATCCATATAGCCTGGAGGACATAATAGTCCAAAACAACTTGTGGTTATTATTAATATGATAACCCAATGGTAATCTGATGAGAACTTTATAAGAGGGAAAGTGTGTGGGCATTACAGCATAGGACAAAGGCCTCGAGGGGATAGGACAACCTGCCTTGTTGACTATTGGTTGTTCAAACCCAACAATAGATTTCATCTTTATGACACAAACACCTGAAGGAGTTAAACACAACCAAATAATTAAGAGCGCTGATGGTATAGGTGACCCGAGGAAGTGATATTTAACATCAGGTGGGCTTTTAGTTTGTTTATGTACTGCTGTAGGTTCACCAGCTGACCTCTATCAAGACACCCATGTGGAACTGGATTCCCACTGTGAAGATGAGCAATACTGCAGCAGCATTAGTTTCTACTTCGTCCTTTTCCAGTTATGAAAGGAGACATCACTCAGTTATGAGATGGTCATATGCTGTGCTTTGGTCAATCTGAACGATTCTGTTGTGCCATTTGAGTAGCGCACATTCACCTTGTCATTATGACAAAAGTGCCCCCTTAAACCGTATGAATATATAACATTTGATTTGGAATGTCTAAAAGACTATTGCTTATGATATTGTAAACATATTGTGCTTTAATATTAGATTGTTGTATGGGTGGTTAGGGTAGACTAGTGGTTAGAGCGTTGGACTAGTAACTGAAAGGTTGGAAGTTCAAATCCTAAGCTGACAAGGTACAAAGCTGTCGTTCTGCCCCTGAACAAGGCAGTTAACCCACTGTTCCTAGGCCATCATTGAAAATAAGAATTTGTTCTTAACTGACTTGCCTAGTTAAATAAAGGTTACATTTTTTTTAAAGTATTGTCATCTCTGCTTTGCCTAGCCCCATTGAATAAAACATTTTAGCCCCACTATTTTCTTTCTTTACCATTTAAAACACAATGACAATTGTTGTGGTAGTCTTAGGCAAACCATCTTCATTATCACAGTGGCACCTCCCAAGTGCCACTCAGACCTTGGAGAAAAGTACCTGGCCTTGAACTTGATAGTAGTTGTGCTTTCACACATTTCATAACCTAGATTACAACAGTTGGATTTGCACCAAAAAAAAACAAAGTCTGCACAAGGCATGTACAAAATGTAGTATAATGGTTTTCCTCATATACATTGTCTACTGGTATCATAAAAATAATAATTTGAGAACATTATAGCTGAACAATATGTAAACAGTGTGTGAGTTAAGATATTCTCTGCTCTTTTGCACACCAGTATCTCTACTTGCACATCATCATCTGCTCATCTAGCTCTCCAGTGTTAATCTGCTAAATTGTAATTATTTGCTCCTATGGCCTATTTATTGCCTACCTGATGCCTTTTGCACACACTGCATATAGACTTTATTTTTTCTACTGTGTCATTGACTTGTTTGTGTTATTGTTTACTCCATGTGTAACTCTGTCTGTGTCACACTGCTTTGCTTTATCTTGGCCAGGTCGCAGTTGCAAATGAGAACTTGTTCTCAACTAGCCTACCTGGTTAAATAAAAAATGCACAATGTCAAGGGGTGCATTGCAAATGCTCATAAGGCTAATACTGTATGACAGTGGTTCCCAACTCCGGTCCTCAAGTACCCCCTAACAGTACAGTTCATTGTAGCCGCAGAAACACACACCTGATTCAACTTGTTAACTAATCATCAGGCCCTCTGAGTTGAATCAAGTATGTTTGTCCAGGGCTACAAAATGTGTGCTGTCGGGGGAACTGGAGGACTGGAGATGGAACCACTGCTGTAGGCATAAGGCTACATTGGCATTGCATGCCATTATCAGCTGCAAAATGGGTTCACATGGCTGATATCCTGAAACATTTTGGACAATCAAATAAGACTAATTGGAGAGCTTATGACTGAACAAAAATGTAATGTTCATTTAAGAATACAACACAGAAATACAGACCAATTAGAGACAGATTACCTTCCCCTCTTTATTGCACAATTGTGATCTGTGATTAATCAACATCAACATAAATTAATATTGAATAATAGTTCACTTAACAATTCAAACAAGTTTAAATGCTTAACTTCAAAGAATCAACACTTTCATATAATTTCAAACTGTTTACAAGTAAGCTAACTCATATGTAAAAGGTTAGACATTTTTGTAACAAAGGCCATTATTACTAAAACAATTTCAGGTGAACTAAAAAAAGTGAATACCAGAGGTTTCCGACCACCTTCCACTGATCCACTGGGTGAGCAGACTTCTGTACCAGACCAGCAATTGCACACTTGATTAACTAATTAGGTGTGCTACATTGGATCAGTTAGTGCTGGGCTGAAATTGAAGCCAACACACCTAGCAGGGTTGGCCTGCTCCAGTTGTAATAGGTTTATACATTGTGACTTAATTAAAAAATATATATATATTTCACAAAATTTGCTAATATATAATCCATGGTATACAAGGATATACCCTTATCTTGGGAACTCTTCATCTGCAGACAGGGTTTGATGGCTCTCTGTATCTTAGGACAGAAAATATCAAAGAAACAGACTGCATTATGTTCAAGTTAGACAGCCCTGAATATGTTGCTATATCCTTCTGTCCTCAGTTTCTCTCGATAGGGACTGGAACTGGAGAATAGTTTCATAATGTCTTCCCACAAAGTTATCGTTACCTGCCCTATCCAGAGTAGCCTACTTTCCCGCTCTGACAGCTGGAAGTACTGGCTAATCCTTTCACCCTCTTCCATGGCTGTTAGGTAGGTACAAATGCATTTGTATTTATCGTTGTAACTCCATCAAGATAGTTAACTAGCTAATATGAAGTTAGCAAACTGGTGATATTTCATTCACATAGCTAGTTAGCTGTAAAGTTAGTACAGTAACGTTAGCTCATAGCCTGCACACGAAGTTACTGTAGCAAGCTTTCAAATAGTACATTTGTTTTTGATCAATTCCAACATTATTTACTTCCTTGAATAGGTTCTCCCACTGCCTCTGTTTTCTGGGTCCTTAGAAAAATGAAACAATGGGCAATCTTCCCAAAGTTTCCAGTGGTAGTAAAACGCAACCATTCATGTGGACGATTGGGCAAACTGTCAGACTTTGTTTGGTCTTCCAACACGGAGCTTGGTGCGGTTGCTAGGCGATTTCTGACGTAAGTGCAAGCCCTATAGTACTAAATGGATGGATACATATTTATCTCCCAAGTCCTACGAATTGCCCTGAGGTCAGGTTGAACTGTGTGACAAAGAACAAGACTGAGTAAAACATGTCATAATCAAGACATCTCTCAAGTTGTATTAATGGATTAATAGGAAACAACATGTATTTTGGTGTCCTAGGTTACGCTCACACTGGCAGACCAATTCTGATATTTTTACACTAATTGTTCTTTTGACCAATCATGCCAGACATTTTTCAGAGCTGATCTGATTGGTCGAAAAACTTTCACTAATTGGTCATCAGAATTGGGCTGCCTGTCTAAACACAGCCTGATAGAAATGGCTATATGGCAAAATACAGTTGGTTGTTTCCTGGTTTAAAACCAGGTGATAGTTGTTAAAATGTCAAATTAGATTTTCACCTCCCCATAGTAGGTTATTTATTATCCGAATTTATTCATCCAATCAGCCTAACATCAAATGATCACTGTTCACATTGATTGCACACAGTTGCGGTTCAAATTGCACATTGACTTTTGAAGGTGCCCTATAAAATTAATTGTGGGATGAACCAACATTTTATAGGGGTGCACATGTTTAACACTTATGGGGGTGACTCTGGGGAGTAACCAGCACTTCTGTCATTTGAACCCTATCCATATTAGGCCAACTGCATTTCCTGCAAGAAGGATACAGTTATTATTGGAGAAAGAAAAAGCACATTTTCCAATTAATTTAGAATTTCTTGTTATGTCCTGAAATTATTGAATTTAAATGGAATTGACGACAGCCAGTCCTGTTTTTTTGACAGGCAACTTGGCTAGGCATGGACTTTTGCAGTGTGTTTTATCCACCACCAGAGGGCATCATATCTACTGTGTCTGCATTTCACCATAACAGTTTCCCAAATAGTGTGTGACTGAGAACTACTGATTATTTGTCAATTGAGCTCATTCTGTCAGCTCTAATTTCGACCTACAGTATTTCCTTGTCTGTAGTTTTTTCTACAACCCATATAACTGCAATTTACCTGCAGTGTAGATGATTGATCTTTTCCTGATAAAACTGTGGTTGGAGGCAAGTAGGATTGGTATTCCTGAAGCATTGTTTTGTTTAAGTGTGGTTTTATCTTGGAGAGGTTAGGCTGATTGATTGCACCCAAATTGGCCATTTTAATTTATATAAAAGATCATAAGCAGTATAACCAGTAATTCATTATTTATAATGAAAACAAGATGACATTGCTTTTGATAGCTGTTAGACTGCTTTAAAACACTACCTCTTTCTGCTTTAACCGTTGAGAGAGACCAAAGCTGCTAAACTTGATAACATTAACGAATCAAAAGTCTATCACACAATTCTAGATTTAGAGAGGACGAAGGCTGCATCAGAGAATTGCACCTTCTAGTGCCCACAGCCTGTGGCGCGGACACACACACACACACAGCCAGTAGAGTACGTTGGTCTTGTGAGTGCCAATTTACATGTAAATTAAATGGCTCACAGGGCTCCTGTTTCCAACAGTAAGTGTCAAGGTTAGAAATGTTAGATAGCGGGTGTGTGTGCATGTTTTAAATGTGCATGTATGGATGGATGTGTGTATACATGTACAGTATGTGCACGCATGGAGGTGTGCATGTATTTATGTACGGGTACACAAAACTGTACTAAATCCATCACTCGTGTCTGGAGCTGGTCTCTGTGCACTGTGGTAACTGTTAGAAGGCAAGACCAGTGACAGCTGCAGCAGAAACGTCATGTAATCAAGAGGTACAGAGCAGTAGAGTGGGACCGTTTTACATGCAGTCCTGTTTTGATTGGAGGTGATACTACCATATCATCTGCTCACCTGAATTATACTGCAAGTTGAAAACGTCCTTGTGTCATGGTTCCACCTGTCACCAGAGGGCAGCAGAGACCGTCCTAGAGACATTAATGACACTCAGGTGTGTCCTATACACTCATTATGATTTCCCTGTTAAAAGTTTTCTGTTGTACTTCTGCAGAAGCTTGAATTGTTTACTGTGTGTGTTTGTTTCCTGAGTGAGGTTGCAAGACTTAATGTTGGTTGTTTTTCAAGTCTACTGTGATCCTGCTGTTTTTCAAATAAGTATTATGTTTATCCTTAACCACTGAATCCTTGTCTGGTCTCTTCTCTGCACTTGGGTTCAACCTCACCACGTCACGCCTTGGCTCACACGTATCATACTAATGACTTTTTGTTGGCTTATATCAGGATCTTTTTTAAGCCTAACATTGGTTTTGTCTTGTAAGAGACATAAAAGATAAACACATGACATACAATAGAACAGGGGTAGTCAACTCTTACCCTACGATGTCCGCAGCCTGTTGGTTTTCTGTTCTACCTGATAATGAATTGCCCTGATTAGAGGGGAACAATAAAACATGCAGTGGAACTGGCTTTGAGGTCCAGAGTTGAGTTTGAGGGAAATAGAAGATGAAACCATTGCTACGGTGTCCATGTTAGGACAGTCTTGGTCTCAAAAGGACTTGGTGTCATGCAAGACCAGTGTGTTAGAATAGGAAGGAAGTGACCATAAAATTATCAAGTGGATGACAGTGCCCAATACAGATGTAGGATCTTAATTTGAGTTCCCTGTTGCAGGAGAACTTTCCTTAAAAACTTGTAGTGTATTTGAGGTTTAAATGTTTTTTATTTCCACTTAGAAATGTCTGACTTGATTTTCCCTTACGAAAAATGTATCAACCCCTACATTAATTATCCACATAATAATTCACATTTCTTGCTGCTGCAGGATTATTTTCCTGCTGTAGCAAACTGGCTTAAATTAAGTTCTTACATCTGTATTTTACAGTATGGTCCCTGGTGATTGATGGTGTGCTGTGGCTGCTAGTGACACGTCGTGATCACAGGATGGCAACAGTGGCCTTGTTGGGTCCCTCAGACGAGCTTCCCACGTATCTGCCTGCTCAGCCATCCAAATGGCCAGGGATTTATGAATGCACTTTGTTTTGTTTAATACAGTCCGTATTGTCCAGATACACTATGAGACATAAGACATTTCAAAGCATTTTATTTCTCTCAAAATGATGAAACACAGACAGACACACACAGATCAAGCAGAAATGTGGAAATGGGTGAAGTCAATCAAAGTAGTTTATATTGGTTCCTTTTGTTGATGTACTTGTATAGATCCCAGTGGTGAGGTACTGTAATGGGGAAGATTAAGAGACGTGGTGCCATAAACCTAAGTAGCCTGGACTCTAGTACTTTACACTGTGTAGCCTATAGTCCCCCACTACCTCTACTACTACCTCTACTACTACCACTACTACTACTGCTACCATTACCTCTACTACTACCAATACCAATACTACTACCTCTACTACTACCACTACTACTACCACTACTACTACCATTACCTCTACTACTACCATTACCAATACTACTACCTCTACTACTACTACTACTACCATTACCTCTACTACTACCTCTACTACTACCTCTACTACTACTACTACCACTACTACTACTACTACTACTACTACCATTACTACTACTACTACTACTACTACTACTACTACTACTACTACTACTACTACTACTACCATTACCTCTACTACTACTACTACTACCATTACCTCTACTACTACCTCTACTACCACTACTACTACCATTACCTCTACTACTACCATTACCAATACTACTACCTCTACTACTACCTCTACTACTACTACTACTACTACTACTACCATTACCTCTACTACTACTACTACTACTACTACTACTACTACTACTACTACCTCCACTACTACTACTACTACTACCATTACCTCTACTACTACTACTACTACTACTACCATTACCACTACTACTACTACTACTACTACTACCATTACCTCTACTACTACTACTACTACTACTACCACTACTACTACTACTACTACTACTACTACTACTACTACTACTACTACTACTACCATTACTACTACTACTACTACTACTACTACTACTACTACTACTACTACTACTACCATTACCTCTACTACTACTACTACTACTACTACTACTACTACCATTACCTCTACTACTACTACTACTACTACCATTACCTCTACTACTATTACTACTACTACTACTACTACCATTACCTCTACTACTACCTCTACTACTACTACTACTACCATTACCTCTACTACTACCACTACTACTACCATTATCTCTACTACTACCACTACCACTACTACTACCTCTACTACTACTACTACTACCACCATTACTACTACTACCACTACTACCACTACTATTACCACTACCATTACCTCTACTACTACTACTACTACTACCTCTACTACTACTACTACTACCACCATTACTACTACTACCACTACTACTACTACCAATACTACTACCATTACCTCTACTACTACTACTACTACTACTACTACTACCACTACTACTACTACTACTACCACTACTACTACTACTACTACTACTACTACTACCACCATTACTACTACTACTACTACCTCTACTACTACTACTACCACCATTACTACTACTACCACTACTACTACTACCACTACCATTACCTCTACTACTACTACTACTACTACCACCATTACTACTACTACTACTACCACTACTACTACTACTACCACCATTACTACTACTACTACTACTACTACTACTACTACTACTACTACTACTACCACTACCATTACCACTACTACTACCTCCACTACTACTACTACTACCATTACCTCTACTACTACTACTACTACCACTACTACTACTACTACTACCACTACTACTACCACTACCATTACCTCTACTACTACTACTACTACAACTACTACTACTACTACTACTACTACTACTACCACCATTACTACTACTACTACTACTACTACTACTACTACTACTACTACCACCACTACTACTACCACTACCATTACCTCTACTACTATCACAACTACTACCTCCACTACTACTACCTCTACTACTACTACCACTACTACTACCATTACCTCTACTACTACCACTACTACTACCTCTACTACCACTACTACTACCACTACTACTACCATTACCTCTACTACTACCATTACCAATACTACTACCTCTACTACTACCACTACTACTACTACTACTACTACTACTACTACTACTACTACCATTACCTCTACTACTACCTCTACTACTACCTCCACTACTACTACTACTACTACTACTACTACCATTACCTCTACTACTACTACTTCTACTACTACTACTACCATTACCTCTACTACTACTACTACTACTACTACTACTACTACTACCATTACCTCTACTACTACCTCTACTACTACCTCTACTACTACCTCCACTACTACTACTACTACTACCACTACCACTACTACTACCTCTACTACTACTACTACTACTACCACCATTACTACTACTACCACTACTACTACTACCACTACTATTACCACTACCATTACCTCTACTACTACTACTACTACTACTACTACTACTACTACTACTACTACTACCATTACTACTACTACTACTACTACTACTACTACTACTACCACCATTACTACTACTACTACTACTACTACTACTACTACTACTACCATTACCTCTACTACTACTACTACTACCATTACCACTACTACTACTACTACCATTACCTCTACCACTACTACTACTACTACCATTACCTCTACTACTATTACTACTACTACTACTACTACCATTACCTCTACTACTACCTCTACTACTACTACTACTACTACTACCATTACCTCTACTACTACCACTACTACTACCATTATCTCTACTACTACCACTACCACTACTACTACCTCTACTACTACTACTACTACCACCATTACTACTACTACCACTACTACCACTACTATTACCACTACCATTACCTCTACTACTACTACTACTACCTCTACTACTACTACTACTACCACCATTACTACTACTACCACTACTACTACCACCATTACTACTACTACCACTACTACTACTACCAATACTACTACCATTACCTCTACTACTACTACTACTACTACTACCACTACTACTACTACTACTACTACTACTACTACCACCATTACTACTACTACTACTACCTCTACTACTACTACTACCACCATTACTACTACTACCACTACTACTACTACCACTACCATTACCTCTACTACTACTACTACTACTACCACCATTACTACTACTACTACAACTACTACTACTACCACTACTACTACTACTACCACCATTACTACTACTACTACTACTACTACTACTACTACTACTACTACTACTACTACTACTACCACTACCATTACCACTACTACTATCACAACTACTACCTCCACTACTACTACTACTACCATTACCTCTTCTACTACTACTACCACTACTACTACTACTACTACCACTACTACTACCACTACCATTACCTCTACTACTACTACTACTACAACTACTACTACTACCACTACTACTACTACTACTACTACCACCATTACTACTACTACTACTACTACTACTACTACTACTACTACTACTACTACTACCACCACTACTACTACCACTACCATTACCTCTACTACTATCACAACTACTACCTCCACTACTACTACCTCTACTACTACTACCACTACTACTACCATTACCTCTACTACTACTACTACCACTACTACTACCTCTACTACCACTACTACTACCACTACTACTACCATTACCTCTACTACTACCATTACCAATACTACTACCTCTACTACTACCACTACTACTACTACTACTACTACTACCATTACCTCTACTACTACCTCTACTACTACCTCCACTACTACTACTACTACTACTACTACTACTACCATTACCTCTACTACTACTACTACTACTTCTACTACTACTACTACCATTACCTCTACTACTACTACTACTACTACTACTACTACTACTACCATTACCTCTACTACTACCTCTACTACTACCTCTACTACTACCTCCACTACTACTACTACTACTACCACTACCACTACTACTACCTCTACTACTACTACTACCACCATTACTACTACTACCACTACTACTACTACCACTACTATTACCACTACCATTACCTCTACTACTACTACTACTACTACTACTACTACTACTACTACTACCATTACTACTACTACTACTACTACTACCACCATTACTACTACTACTACTACTACCACCATTACTACTACTACTACTACTACCACCATTACTACTACCACTACTACTACCACTACCATTACCTCTACTACTACTACTACTACTACCACCATTACTACTACTACTACAACTACTACTACTACTACTACCACCATTACTACTACTACAACTACTACTACTACTACTACCACCATTACTACTACTACTACTACTACTACTACTACTACCACCACTACTACTACCACTACCATTACCTCTACTACTATCACAACTACTACCTATACTACTACCACTACTACTACCATTACCTCTACTACTACTACTACCTCTACTACCACTACTACTACCTCTACTACTACTACCACTACTACTACCATTACCTCTACTACTACCATTACCAATACTACTACCTCTACTACTACTACTACTACTACTACTACCATTACCTCTACTACTACCTCTACTACTACCTCCACTACTACTACTACTACTACTACTACTACCATTACCTCTACTACTACTACTACTACCATTACCTCTACTACTACCTCTACTACTACCTCTACTACTACCTCCACTACTACTACTACTACTACTACCATTACTACTACTACTACTACTACTACCATTACTACTACTACCATTACCTCTACTACTACTACTACTACTACTACTACTACTACTACCATTACCTCTACTACTACTACTACTACTACTACTACTACTACTACTACTACTACTACTACTACCATTACCTCTACTACTACCTCTACTACTACTACTACCACCACTACTACTACTACTACTACTACTACCATGACCTCTACTACTACTACTACTACTACTACTACTACTACTACTACTACTACTACTACTACCATTACCTCTACTACTACTACTACTACTACCACTACTACTATTACTACTACCATTACCTCTACTACTACTACTACTACTACTACTACCATTACCTCTACTACTACTACTACTACTACTACTACTACTACTACTACCATTACCTCTACTACTACTACTACTACCATTACCTCTACTACTACCTCTACTACTACTACTACTACCACTACTACTACTACTACTACTACCATGACCTCTACTACTACTACTACTACTACTACTACTACTACTACTACTACTACTACTACTACTACTACTACCATTACCTCTACTACTACTACTACTACTACTACTACCACTACTACTACTACCACTACTATTACCACTACCATTACCTCTACTACTACTACTACCACTACTACTACTACTACCACCATTACTACTACTACTACTACCACTACTACTACTACCACCATTACTACTACCACTACTACTACCACTACCATTACCTCTACTACTACTACTACTACTACTACTACCACCATTACTACTACTACTACTACTACTACTACTACCACCATTACTACTACTACTACTACCACCATTACTACTACTACCACTACTACTACTACTACTACTACCACCATTACTACTACTACCACTACTACTACTACTACTACTACCACCATTACTACTACTACCACTACTACTACTACTACTACTACCACCACTACTACTACTACCACTACTACTACTACTACTACTACCACCATTACTACTACTACCACTACTACTACTACTACTACTACCACCATTACTACTACTACTACTACTACCTCTACTACTATCACAACTACTACCTCCACTACTACTACCTCTACTACTACCACTACTACTACCATTACCTCTACTACTACTACCATTACCATTACCTCTACTACTACTACTACTACTACTACTACTACTACTACTACTATTACCATTACCTCTACTACTACCACCATTACTACTACCACTACTACTACCACTACCATTACCTCTACTACTACTACTACTACCACCATTACTACTACTACTACTACAACTACTACTACTACTACTACTACTACTACTACTACCACTACTACTACTACTACTACTACTACCACTACCACTACTACTACCACTACTACTA